>NC_083340.1:58514733-58820924 GCF_019175385.1 Lycium barbarum
TAAATTCCGGTGGGCTTAGGTGCAAAATACTTGCCTCTAGCTGAACTTCAGCTCAGAAAAATGATGCCATATTACTTGTAGTTTTGAAATCCTTTTTCAATCTTGTATCAAAATTTGTTTGTTTTTCTTTACCTTTGAAATCGTTCTACTTAATTTGGGTTTTAAAAATCATTTGGGGACCTAAAGTCTTCTAAACGGCGTAGGCACCGTTGACCTAAGCTGACTAGTTCAAACAATAAGGATTCCAATAAATTATGAGGTTTGTACAAGTTCTTACAAGTACAAATATACAACAACTTTACAATTAAAGGAAAAGTATAACTCAAGCTAATAAATAGAGTGAAGGATAGGCTAGGGGCGTACCAAGCCCCTAGTTGGCCATTTTCACCCATGGCTGGGCCTTCTACGCAATTACTATATATATTAGCTTCCTTTTCCCCGCTGGGCTCGATCATGACTCGAAAGAATTTCCTGTTGGGCCTTGGGTTGGTACGTGACTTGGCACAAATGGCCATGCAGTGGTGGAGGAGAAAGGAAACAAAGGGCCCCGGTTAGTTTATATTTACTAAACTTATCACGTATATAAATATGCACATATATATACCAAATTTATAAGTTATACAATTAAGGTATTCGATTATATGCTATTAGGCTTTACTCGGGTAGATTTAGACAGTAAAAAGGGTAAAGACATCACCATCCGTATTCTCGGCACCGTACAAGATCTAAAGGGTTTCATGAACCCCAGGCATGGCAGGACATCAGGGGGAAGGTTAAGACCAGGCCCCAAATCACCTCGGCCTCCCAAACCAATATAGCCACAGTATAAATCAGAATGCCATAATCATGCAAAGTATGGTATGGATCAACAGATGTGGATATAATGTAATTACAAATGATAATGGAACCCGGAGGTATGATGTGAACAAAAGCATACCAAAGACACATGGATATTGAGTAATTAAAACAAACTATAGTATGTGGGCATAAGATGAATAATGACCAAAAACCAAACACATGGTCATAAAAATGGAACCAAAACAGAGACTGCAACATGTAAATATAAGATAAACAAAACAGCACCAAAGCACATAATTATGAGATGACTGAAAACAGAGCCACCATTTTTTTCTTACTTTTGGGACTTAATGAAATCTGGACCACTCTTAATTGAATCTGAATCGGGCTAGGCCCATCTATCTTCTAAAATGAAACTAAGTTAAAGATTAATGTTGTCACGACCCAATGCCGGTGAGTCGTGACAAGTGCATGATCCCTAATGACCAAACACCCCTATACTCGTACCTGGATAGCAATGGCCCACAAAGCATTAACTCTGAAATATACTGACCCATGAAAGTATGACATCACGAACTCTGTTTAAACTATATATATATATATATATACATACTGAAAGAACATTGCAAACCGACTAGGCCGCTACGTATGATGTACGCAAAAGAATAAGAGCCAACAAGGCTACATCACATGTCATCTACATACCACCGTCTAAAAACCTCTACTAGAATGAAAGCTGTAGAAAGGACGGGATAGGGCCCCGTCATACCCATATGATTATACATCTCAAAAGAATGGCATACCAAAATAGACTGTAGCACCGGATCAAGTGGAGTGCACTGAATACAGCTGAGGGAATATCCTACTGAGTTGGGTTGCCTTTCTGACCTGAACCTACAGGCAAAAATGGAGCCCCCCTAACAATAGGGGAGTTAGTATGGACAATGTACTGAATATGTAAGGCATAAGAATGTCAAGTACATACGAATCATGAGAAACATCTAAAATAGGAAAGCTAAATCTCCATATTTGAATGCATCTGTAACTGAACACCTGGAACATCTGTATAACATAAAAGTGCCTCGCAGGGCGTATGATATGCATAGGTCATAATATAACTATTAGTGCCAAGGAACGTACATCCTGATCCATACATTATATGTTAGTGCCTAGGAACGTACGACCCGATCCATATACCATCATCATATATATCACTGCGGAACGTGTAGCCCGATCCATATGTCATCATCTCTGTGCACTAGTTGATCAGGTGGTAATGCGTATATAATGCCTATCCCTTTTCCCATACCCCATATACATATAATATACGCGTATATAACGCCTTCTGGTCATAGGCCAATGTGCATATATATAAATGAATGTAATGCATGAACAAACTGAAAACATAACACTCTTGAAGTGACATAAGGTCATACTACCTCCGATGAACATCTCTTGAGCTAACACCATCAGTGACCCATGAACAAAAGGAACAATCATAGCGGAGTATAGGAACATCAAAACTGAAGTATTCCTAGTACTTTTAAGAGTAGAGTAATATTAAAGCTCGTTTACTGGTTGATTGGTTCACATCATAAGATCATGCCAAATGAAAGAAGGGATAGCCTTAACATACCTTAACATCTCCTCAATTACTTAACATTCTCCTTCCATGTTCGCAAAGTCTACATTCAAGAAGAGTTGCACTAAGGTTAGGTCTAGAAGACACTACTTAAGTTCCAACTAGCATAATTAACGAATTAACGAAATTTGGACCGCATTTCCCCTGTTTGATCGACTTCCACTATATCATAAAATTGCTCCCAATCAACAATGACATTATCATCCTTTCCATAGTCAAGAGACTTCATTTGGTGCCAAAAACTCCTTTTCATAATCAATACATAACAACAGTTTCAACACAATACTATATCCACTCATGTACCACCCTTCCTCATCATCATTACTTGCATTCTCAATAAGATTATACTCAAAATACCCAACAATAACAACTCAAGTCAATTTATTACTCAAATATTATCAACCCTCACTTGAAATTCCTCGCTTACTTCCTTTTCTCAATCACGTTATCAATAACTAAGTATTCATAATAACATGGAAATGAGTATAAAAAAATTACCTTAATCACACAAGAGCACGCTTTGAATCAACTATCCCACTTGAGTGAAACCCCAACTTCGACAGCAAAGAAAATCTTGAGTTCCACAAACCCTAGTGAGCCTCCCCACACTTGATTCTCTTGATTTTTACCTCTTGATCTTTGATTTCACTTGGTTTTTGCTAAATAGGATAGGAAGTAGGTTCTAGAGCTCTCATGGAGTTGGGAAATGATGGAAATGAAATAAAATGAAGAGGGGTCGGTATATGTCAAATATTAAAAATTGGGCCGACTCGGTTATGCGGTCAAGTATATAGACCGTACAATTTATACGGTCCATATAATTGGACCGTAGATCCTAGCCAATGATTCACCCCTGTCTGGACTCTATCAACGGAGTTAGTCAGCCAGATATACGACCCTTATAATTTATATGGTCTGTATGTCCAGCCGGATAATCCATTGTTTCCCTGAAACATTTTCTCGTCGAATTGTTCAACTCGTAATCCGTCCAATACCTGCTAAACATGAACTTAACCCTTCATAACTATGAGATAAACTTGCCTAATCTCATGTAACCTTAATAGCCCCCGTATCCAAGATTAGAACCACTAATGCACGACGATTCTCCAAGTACAAAACCATATTAATTACCTCCCATTTCCATATCGGAATTTCCATAGCCTGCAATAAACCTCTGGGCTTCTAGTGCTCTATCTTGACTTGCTGACAATTTGGACACTGAGCGACAAATTCTGCTATATCTTTCTACATAACATCCCACCAATACACTTCCTTGAGATCATGATACATCTTTGTTGTGCCCGGATGGATAGAATAGCGAGAATAACAGGCTTCCCCCATAACCTGCTGACGAAGGCCTGGAACATTAGGAACACATAATCTACCTCGATACTTGAGTACTCTTTCTCCTACAATCACAAATGGTGTCTTTTCTTTCTGAGGAGCTGTATCTTGGTAATTAACTATAACAGGATCCTCGTACTGATGTTCCTTTATCTTAGCTACCAAGGATGACATCGTTGTATCCTAAATTGTAACTCCTATATCACTTGAGTTTATCAGCCGAACTCCAAGGCTAGCTAATCGGCGAATTTCGCAGACTATCTCTCTTTTCTCCAGCTGTACATCTGATAGACTACCCATGGATTTATGACTAAGAGCATCAGCTACTACATTACCTTTCTAGGATGGTACAGAATATCAACATCATAATCTTTCAACAACTCTAGCCATCGCCTCTGACGTAAGTTTAAGTCCTTCTGCTTAAAGATATACTGGAGATTCTTATAGTTGGTATAGATATCTACATAGACACTGTATAAACAATGTCTCCACATTTTTAAAGCATGGATCACCACAGCTAATTCCAGATCATGGGTCGAATAATTCTCCTCGTGCTTCTTCAACTGCCTAGAAGCATAGGCATCAACCTTACCGTGTTGTATTAATACACAACCCAATCCAATACTTGAAGCATCACAATAAATCACATAACCATTTGTTCCCTCGAGAAGAGTCAAAACGGGTGATGAAGTCAACTTGTCCTTCAATATCTGAAAAATCCGCTCACACGCATCTGTCCACTGGAACATGGCTGATTTCTGAGTCAGCTTGGTCAATGGGGGCCGAAAGAGAAGAAAACCCTTCTACGAACCTTCTGTAATAACCAGCCAAACCCAAGAAACTACGTATCTCCGTTGGTATCATGGGCCTTGGCCAATTATTTACAGCTTCAATCTTTTGAGTATCCACTCTAATGCCTTCATCCGAAATAATGTGGCCAAGAAAAGTCACAGAGTTCAACCAGAACTCACACTTGGAGAACTTGGCATACAACTCTCTATCTCGAAGAACTATAAGAATTGCTCATAAATGTTCTACATGTTCAGCCTCTGACGGTGAATAAAATAGAATATCATCTATAAACACAATCACGAACAGATCTA
The DNA here is from genome assembly GCF_019175385.1 of Lycium barbarum. Lineage (NCBI taxonomy): Eukaryota > Viridiplantae > Streptophyta > Magnoliopsida > Solanales > Solanaceae > Lycium > Lycium barbarum. The sequence continues at coordinate 58,519,621 of NC_083340.1, forward strand.
GGAAGGGCCTGAACACCCGATTCATCAAGTCCATGAATACAGCTGGAACATTAGGTAACCTGAACGACAGAACACAGAACTCGTAGTGCCCATATCTGGTCCTGAAGGTCATTTTCGGAATGTCTTCCTTCTTCACTCTAACCTGATGATATCCCGACCTCAAGTCTATTTTAAGGAAATATTTGGTGCCTCGTAGCTGATCAAACAAGTCATAAATTCTCGGAAGTGGATATTTATTCTTTATAGTTACCTTATTCAATTTCCTATACTTAATACACATTCGCAAGGAGCCATCATTCATTTTTACAAATAACATTGATGTTCCCCATGGTGATGTACTCTGTCTGATAAAGCCCTTCTCAAGTAAATCCCTCAATTTCTCCTTTAATTCTTTCAACTTCGTAGGTGCCATTCTATAAGGAGGAATAGATATTGACTGAGTATCTAGCAATAAATCGATAGTGAAATCAATCTCTCGCTCTAGCGGAATGCCTAGAAGCTCAACTGGAAACATCTCTAGAAGCTCATTAACTACAGGGACAGACTGAAGGTTCAGTGACTCTGCTTGTACATCCTGAACTCGAACTAGGTGATAAATGTACCCTTTTCTAATCATCTTTCTTGCCTTAAGGTAGGAAATGAACCTAGCCCTTGGCGAAACAGCATTACCCTTCAACTCTAGGACTGGCTCGCCTGGAAACTAGAATCAAACTATCTTCGTTCTCCAATCAACATTAGCATAATAGGAAGCCAACCAATCCATGCCCATAATAACATCGAAATCGATCATGTCTAACACAATCAAGTATGCTAAGGTACGGTGATTACAAACTATCACTATACAAACTCGATATACCTGCCTAGCTATAACTAGATTACTAACAGGCGTTGACACCTCAAACGGTTTAATCAATTCACGCTCTATCCCAAACTTGCCGGCAACAAATGGAGTAACAAATGATAAAGTGGAACCTGGGTCAATCAGTGCATATACATCATAGGAGGAGACTGATAATATACCTGTGACGACATCAGGAGACGACTCACGATCCTGCCTACCAGCCAATGTATAAACGTAGTGCTGAGGCACACTCGAGCTAGACACTCCACTTCTCCCTTTACTATGTCCTGTTGGGGTCTAAGAACCTTGCCCTGAAGGGCGTACTGCAGAAGAAGAACTAGCTATGGACCAGGTAGGCTGATCAACACCTACACCAAATCTCATCAGACGCTGCCGCATCACATGCCCTGGCTAGCCACAAGAATAAAAAGCATCCGATCCCCATCGACACTAACCTACATGTAACTTACTACCCTGGGCGCACAATGGTAATGGGGGTCTCATCTGACTAGACTCTTGTCTGTACTAGGAACCTGATGCTTTAAAACTCTGACCTGCTCCTGAATAAGAAGACCGATCAAATCTCGGACCTGAAAACCGCGTTGGTGTACTCCCTACCGAATGAAATAGATATCAGGAATGCTAATGTCTCTGTCCTCCCCTAAACTCACCAACCATATCTAGAGATCTAGCCCTGTTACCATGACCCCGGTTACGCTCATGCTCTGTCATCCGCTGACGCTTACGATCCTCTAAATTTTATGCATATGCCTGTATACGGGAAATATCCATACCCGGCTGTAATGCAGCGGTCGTACACTAGTCAATCAAATGTGGCCCTAGACCTACCACGAAACGATGAACTCTATCCTCCATCTCTGCCACCATGGCTGGGACATATCTAGCCAAAGAATCAAAATACACTCAATACTCTTAGACACTCATACTGACCTGCTCAATACGCAAGAACCTATCTGCTCGGGCTCGTGGGACTTCTGGTGGTAAATAATGACGAATAAAAGCATCTGAAAACTCTCACCAAATGGCTAGAGAGGCATTCTCTCCCGTAGATAACTCCCTTGTCTGATACCACTGTACTGCAATATCATGGAGCCTATATGAAGCTAACTCCATTGACTCTACCTCATCAACGTGCATAACCCTCAAGGTCCTCTGCATACAATTAATGAAATCTTGGGGGTCCATATTTTTCTTCAACACATAAAACTCTAGAGGATCTAACCCGAGGAATGTCTTAACACTCGAACTACTAGCCCGGTCTGCCTGATCAACACCAACTCCCTGCCACTGAGCCGGAGCGGCTACCAACCTAGTCAAAAACTGTACAGGGTCCAGCACATCCTGACCCGGTGCATCTAGCTGAGGAACTGGGGACACTGTGGCAGGTGCTGGAGGTAGGGTATGTGATGTCTGAGATGGGCTCTCACTCTAAATCTCATCCCAAGCCTATTAGCTAGCTGAGTATGGCTAGTGGCCTCACCGGGCGCTCTCTTGCCCTTCTGGGCAGCTGTAGCTTTCTTGCGAGGCATCACCAAAATCAGAACGAATCATTAGAAGGCGAACGCTTAGCACATATTTCTATCACACGATCTAAAAGAGAAGGAATAAGAATTTTCTAAATGTCCTGCAGCCTCCTGTTTATAAGTGTAGTGCACGACACATCCATAAACAAGACTCTACTCGACACGGTTTGTAGACAACCCTATGACGGAACTGCTCTGATATCACTTCTGTCACGACCCATGCCGGTAAGTCATGTCGAGTGCCTGATCCCTAATGACCAAACACCCCTATAGTCGTACATGGATAGCAAGGGCCCATAAATCATTAACTCTGAAAGATACTGGCCTATGAAAGTATGACATCGTGAACTCTGTATAATCTGTATATATATACATACTGAAAGAACAGTACAAGCCGACTAGGACACTACGTATGTTGTACACAAAAGAATAGGAGCCAACAAGGCTACATCACATATCATCTACATACCACCATCTACAGACCTCAACTAGACTGAAGCTGTAGAAAGGACGGGACAGGGCCCCGTCATACCCATATGCATATACATCTCAAAAGAATGACATACCAAAATAGACTGAAGCTCCGGATCAAGTGGAACGCACTTAATACAGCTAAGGGGATATCCTACTGAGCTGGGTCGCCTCTCTGTCTACCTAAACCTGCAGGCATGAATGCAGCCCCTCGAACAATAGGGGAGTCAGTACGGACAATGTACTGAATATGTAAGGCATAAGAACATCAAGTACATAAGGATCATCAGAAACATCTGAAATAGAAAAGCTAAATCTCCTAATCTGAATGCATCTGTAACTGAACACCTGGAACATCTGTATAACATAAAAGTGCCTCGCAGGGCGTATGATATGTATAGGTCATAATATAACTGTTAGTGCCAAGGAACGTACGGCCCGATCCATACATCATATGTTAGTGCCTAGGAACGTACGGCCCGATCAATATATCATCATCATATGTATCGCTGCGGAACGTGTAGCCCGATCCATATATCATCATGTATGTACACCAGCTGATCAGGTGGTAATGCGTATATAACACCTATCCCTTTTCCCATACCCCATATACATATAATATATCGTATATAATGCCTTATGGTCATAGGTCAATGTGCATATATATAAATGAATGCAATGCATGAACAAACTAAATACATAGAACTCTCGAAGTGACATAAGGTCATACTACCTCCGATGAACATCTTTTGAGCTAACATCATCAGTGACCCATGAACAAAAGGAACAATCATAGCGGGGTATAGGAATATCAAAACTGAAGTTTTCCTAGTACTTCTAGAGTAGAGTAATATGGAAGCTGATTTACTCGTTGATTGGTTTATATCATAAGAGCATGCCAAAATGAAAGAAGGGGCAGCCTTAACATACCTTAACGTCTCCTCAATCACTTAACGTTCTCCTTCTAAGTTCGCAAAGTCTACATTTAAGAGGAGTTACACTATGGTTAGGTATAGAAGACATTACTTAAGTTCCAACTAGCGTAATTAACGAATTAACGAAATTTGGATAGCATTTCCCCTGTTTTATCGACTTCCACTATATCATAGAACAGCTCCCAATCAACAATGACATTATCATCCATTCCATAATCAAGAGACTTCATTTGATTCCCAAAACTCTTTTTCATAATCAATACATAATAACAATTTCAACATAATACTATGTCCACTCCTGTACCACCCTTCATCATCATCATTACTAGCATTCTTAATAAGATTCTACTCAAAATACCCAACAATAACAACTCAAGTCAATTTATTACTCAAATATTATGAACCCTCACTTGAACTTCCTCTCTTACTTCCTTTTCTCAATCAAGTTGTCCAACAACTAAGTATTCTTAATAACATGGAAATGTATATAAAAAACTTACCTTAATCATACAAGAGCATGCTTTGAATCAGCTATCCCACTTGAGTGAAACCCCAACTTCGACACCAAAGAAAATCTTGAGTTCTACAAACCCTAGTGAGCCTTCCCACACTTTACTCTCTTGATTTTTACCTCTTGATATTTGATTTCACTTGGGTTTTGCTAAATATGATAGGAAGAAGGTTCTAGAGCTCTCATAGAGTTGGGAAATGATGGAAATGAAATAAAATGAAGAGGGCTCGGGTATATATCAAAAATTAAAAACTGGGCCAACTCGGTTATACGGTCAACTATACGGACCGTACAATTTATACGGTCTGTATAATTGGACCGTAGATCCTGGCCAGTGATTCCACCCATTTTGGATTCAATCTATGGAGTTAGTCGGCCTGATATATGGTCCGTATAATTTATACGTTCTGTATGTCTAGCCGTATAATCTACTGTTTCCCTGAAACATTTTCTCATCGAATTGTTCAACTCTTAATCCGTCCAATACCTGCTAAACATGAACTTAACCCTTTATAACTATGAGATAAAATTTCCTAATCTCATTTAACCTTGATAACCCCCGTATCCAAGACTTGAAGCACTAATGCACGACGATTCTCCAAGTACAAGACCATGGGGTGTAACAAATGCCTAATGGAATTCGTATCCCCTGTTTCTCATTTAATGAATATCTACCCTGTATATGACTGGCCTACTTCCTCATATACACTTAATATACCTATGATATGCACGCATAATATGTATACCATGTATACGCCATGTGTATACCTTCTTATCTATTAATAACCTGGGTATATTCTATGTATACTAAGCCTCAGAACATGTTCTAAGTCCCACACATACATTTAGCAAATCAAAGATATCATCTTCAAACCAAACTAAGCTCAATCCCTGCCCAACTAAATAGATATATGCCAGACTATTCACATAGGTAAGCTATTATCAAATGGCAAACACAGGAATCAACCTATGCTCCTCAATTACTCATAATTCTAGATAATGTCAAATGGAAGGTTAATATTCAGTCAATGAGTCAAACCCAAATAAGGAGAAAACAAAAGCCATGACAAAGAGATCATCATATGAATAGAACACAGAGAGTATGAAGCTTACCATAAAACAAGCAGACATACCACCGACAAGATAGCATTTTAACAAGTTCAAGAGACTGTAGACAGTACAGGGATAACCCCTTTAGGTTTCAGTTAAAGTCAATAGCATAGGGGAAAGTATACAAAAAAGATACATAGGATAGCAAGAAAGAAAAGAAACAATTGTGACATCTATTTTCCACCAGATTTTTAAAGAAGAGGGATAACACAAGGTATTCAAATAGATCAAATGTCTCAGACTCAACATTTTATTTAAAAGTAAAACTTTTGAGATTTCAACCTATCTAATTGTCTTCCTTATTCTGGGAATTAGTGATCCTAGGTGGGTAGTTCCTCTCCTTTTACTGTGCAAGTCATATTTTATCACTTGGGAAATTCATTTTTATTACAACGGTTGATCCAATAACAAAAATAGCAGTCCACAGGCATGAACATGATCAAACACACATACCATAGACCCAAAGGCATGCTATGGCACCTTTTATCTAGGGGAATGATACTTTTAACTAGGTTATACTTGAATCTTCTTAATCCCCACCCTAAGATGCCTTTAAAAAGGCTTACGAGGCCAAGTGACTTATGGTTTGCCATGTGCACACAAGTGGATTGATCTTCTTATCATCCATACAAGTTAGATTCCTAGTTAGTGACAGCAAATTGGCCTTACAGTTAGCTTAGCCTAGAAATTTTGTCATGAAATTGTTTTTAATCCTTTTGCCATAACAGAGAATGTGATAGACCCCTATGCTTCGTTCTAAATTGGTTTTGATATCATGAGATTGCAATGAATGGCCCTCTCGATAGTTTGTATGAATGGCCCTCTCGATAGTTTGTATGAATGGCCCTTTCGGCAGTTTGTATGAATGGCCCTTTCGGCAATTTGTATGAATGGCCCTCTCGGAAAATTAGATAAATGAATGGCCCTTTCAATAATTTGACATGAATGGCCCTCTCGGCAAATTAAATTAATGAATGGCCCTCTTGGTATGCAGGTGACAGTTATGGCCCTTGCGGCTAGATGATTTTTCTTTCGTCCGTTGTATTGGTTGTTGACCCTTATGGTCGGATATGCCCTTCGACCTTATCATGACCTTTTTGGTCGCATGTACCTTTATTCTCATTCATTTTGACCCCTTTTGGCCTGATATTTAGGGCCTGTTTGGATGGGCTTATGCCTATAAGCTACAAACAACTTATAAGCTAAAAAAAATAAGTTGGGTAGTCTAACTTATTTTTTTTTGCTTATAAGCTACTTTAGATAAGCTAAGTCAAATGGGCCCAATTATTTTTTTGAGCTTATTTTAAGCACAAAATGACTTTAAGCTGGCCAGCCAAACACTCAAAAAAGCTGAAAATAGCTTATAAGCAACTTATAAGACAATCCAAACGGGTTCTTACTTGTGATTCACTCTTTGTGTGACCCTTTTGGTCGAATATATCTACTCATCCTTGTCATGGCCCTTTCGGCTGGATTTGCCTTTATCCTTTCATTTTTGTGACTCTCGTGGTCGAGTGTGTCTTTAATCATTCTTTACGGCAATATCTCGACCTCGGCCGGTATGACTGCCTCAGTACCTTAAAAAAGTAGGTAAGGAGTTGCCCTTGTCGCAGTTTGGGCTGTGGTACGGTACCCTAATAAAGCATATAGGAATTGCCCATGCCAACCTTTGTTGTTATCCATCTTCTTCCTTAATATTCTCTTGATATTCTTAATGGCTGCTTCTATGGCTCTATTCATCTGTTGTTGGTAAGCTGTTGAGTTCCGATGAGTAATCCGGAATTGCTCACAGACGTCCTTCATCAAATGGCTGTTCAAATTTTCCCCGTTATCCATTATGATAGATTCGGGTATGCCGAATCGGCATATAATATTGTTTCCCACAAAGTCGGCTACTACTTTCTTTGTTACTGACTTGTGTGATGTTGCCTCCACCCATTTATTGAAGTATTCAATGGCAACTAAAATGAATTGATGCCCATTCAAAGCAGCAGGTTCGATATGTCTAATGACATCCATAGCCCAAGTTACAAAAGGCCATGGTGAACTCATAGCATGGAGCTCGTTCGGCAGGACCTTGATCAAATCGCCGTGAATTTGACATTGATGGCACTTCTGTACACACTTGCAGCAATCTCTCTCCATTGTCATCCAGTAATATCCTGCCCGAAGGATTTTCTTGTCTAGCATGAATCCGTTCATATGGGGCCCACAAGTCCCGGCATGCACTTCTTTCAAGAGTTTCATGTTTCAATGGAGTCCACACATCAGAGTAAACCCACATTCGGTGTTCATTTGTACAGTACTTCCTTGTTTAGGAAGAAACCATTGTCCATCCTTCTTATGGTTTTCTTTTGCCCACTTATGATGCCTTCGGGATACCCCTTCGTCCGGGAAATGAGTTCGGAGGGGTTTAAGATCCTCATCCACTGGACTTTCAGCTAATAGATCCGCTAAGGCCTGTCCTTTGATGGCCTTTTGTGCTATGTACACAATGTCAAATTTAGTCCACAGCCTTTGCCACTTGGCTAACTTCCCGATGGGCATGAGTTGGCGAAAGATATACCTCAATAGATCCATCTTGGATATGAGGTGGGTGGTATATGACGATAATTAATGCCTCAATTTCTGGGCCACCCATGTTAAGGCGCAGAAAGTCTTTTACACCAGTACATATCTTGTTTCGCAAGCAATGAATTTCTTACTTAGGTAGTAGATGACATGCTCCTTTTTCCTTGTTTGCGCTAGAATTTTTAAGACCGAATGGCATTACCCTATAGTGGTACACTCCATATTGAGGGATGAAGGCAGTCTTTTCTGCATCCTCCTTGTCCATTGGGATTTGGTGATAACTGGCGAAACAATCCATCAACGATTATAGCTCGTGCTTGGCACAGTTGTCTATGAGTATGTGGATGTTTGCGAGTGAAAAGTTATCTTTGGGACTGGCTCGGTTGATATCCCTGTAATCCCCACATATTCGTATCTTTTTATCTTTTTTGGGTACTGGTACTATGTTGGCTAACCATGTAGGGTATGAGGCCACTTCTACCATTCCTAATTTAATTTGTTCTACCTCGTCCTTGATGCTGATACTGAGATCTGGCTTGAACTGTCTGGTTTTCTATTTCAGGGGGGTGAAACCCGCATTGATGCGCAACCGGTGGAACACTACACTAGTGCTTAATCCCGGCATGTCAGCGTATGACCATGCGAAAATGTCCACATATTCTTTTAGCTAACTTATTAACTCCTCTTTCTGAGGTGCCTCTAGGTGTGCACTTATCCTAGTTTCCTTGATATTTTTTTCATCACCTAGGTTGATTTCTTCTGTACATCCATATTCGGCTTCTGCTCATTCTCCAACTGTTCTACCTCTTCTACAAAACCCTCTGGTAGCATCGTTCCTAGTCATATTCCTCATACTCTTCCCCCTCTATACCGCCTGACACATTGGTTTCGCAATATGTCATGACACTTAGGGTTGCTTTATTATTTATATTACTGAAAAACCAAGGCAAAGTGAGGTTAGTGTAAACCTACATGCAAAAAGTAAACATAAAAACCATTTTCTTATAATTTGAGGCTTCATTAATTCGATAAAATTAAAAACTGTGGTTCTAGCTTGGATCAACGTCGAGTTATTTCCTTTTTTGAAAACATTACGAGGTAAATAAAGTGAAAAGGGGTGAGCAATCGGGCCTCAACGGATTCTTGCTTTTTTTTAAAAGATAAATTTATCATTTCTCTTCTGAAGAGCCAAAAGCGGGGTAGAGGTCCTATTGGACAGTTGCTCGCCCGAATCAGTATCTTGGATAGTGGGCACTTCTGCACACTCTTCCAGTATCACTAAACAATTTTCCTCTCGGAATAGCATCCCTATCCCTTCTTTTACGTCAACATCATTCGGCATAGGCATTCTATTTGGAAATGACTGGTACAGATCTGGAATAGGCTTGCGCAGTTCCATAACATCTCTCTTCTTCTTAATAGTTACCTCATCCTTAGTTAGGACATAATTGAGCCCAAAGAAAAAATTATCCTGGAGAATGGGAATTGGCTCCGTGATGCAGTGTAGATTCTTACCCAAACCTTTACAGAGTTCAAACCCGTACTGGAGCATAGTTGACGTAATCATCTTGTAGACTATGGGCATGGGAACCTCTGTGGAGTCTATTTTGTGGGCAGCTCCCACCAACTCTGTCACATGAAAGTCAGTTCCATTTGGCACCGCTTCAATGACGGGCACATAATTGTCAGGGTAGTTATGAATGCTGCCTTCTTCAGGAATCATCACCTCGTGGCCATCCCAGACAAACTTTAAAGACTGATGGAGAAAATATGGAACAGCTCCCTCCATGTAAATCCATGGTGTCACGACCCAAACCGATGGGCCGTAACAAGTGCCCGACCACTACTGGCCAAGCACTCCTGTGCTTGCATTTACTTTTCATTGACTATCCTGGGCCCATACACAATCTGTAACAGAGATGTACTGTCTCCCGAACAATCAATATAAAAGGCACCGTACCGGAAACACACGGGTATATATAAACATAAATACTGAGAGTAACAGCGCAAGCCGACTTGGCCGCTACATATTAACTGTACAACAAGATGAGCACCGACGAGGCTGCATAACATCATGGCTACATATCAATGTCTACAGACCTTTATGGAATTCAAACTGTAGAAATGACAGGACAAGGCCCTGCCTACCCATATATATACGGAACCGAATAGCATACCAAAGGGGTGTAGCTCCGAATCAATGGAGCGTACTGATTGCTACTGAGGGGAGGTCCTACTGCTGCGAATCGTCTGACTAGCTACCTGGTCCTGCAGGCATGAACGCAACGTCCACAAGAAGGGACTTCAGTACGAATAATGTACTGAGTATGTAAGGCATGAATAGTAACATAGTAAGGGATGTAAAGTATGAATAATAACAGAATGAAAATATAGAGCATATCGTGAGATAAAAGAGTAACCTGTACATGTGAGTGCCTCTTAGGGCGGATTCCATGCATGCTGAGCTTTCGTTGAAAAACATTTCTTGTTCATAGATACAAAAAATATACCTAGAAACGTCGGCCGATCCATTTAACCACATATGTCCCGCGTCCGGGCATCCCACGTCCGGGATGATAAGTTACACCAACTAATCAGGTGGCCATGCGTCTATAGCGCCACTCCTTTTTTCCCATATTCCCCATATACATATACATATATCATATAAGCAGCATGCATGAGAGGCCAACGAAAACTATGCCTATATCGGAGTGACGTAAGGTCGGTAACCTCCGATTATATTATGGAATAATCATGGTTGCTTTGTCTCACCTTGAAGGAACAATTATTATAAGGTGAGACTATCAATGAAGAATAACATCAAGAGAAAACACAGAATAGGATCATAAATCTCATAAGGCATCAATTCATATACTTTGGAATCCTTAAAAATAGTCATCATCCATGAATAAAATTGAGAAATCAAGAAATAGCTCAACATTCTTATATCGTCATTGAAATCGTAACCTTAGGACCTTTAAACACAGAATCCTCTTCATCATAATCATCATAGGAAAAATTCTCATTTTGTTTTGGCATCATTGTCATCATGATAAAACGTGTCCATCATCGTTGTCATAAGAGCTTACGAAATCATAAACCTCTACTTTGGAAAAATATGGACATTTTGGAAAACATTTACGGGTTATCGAGAAAGCAATCATGCCTTGGGATCATAGACTTCTAACTTTTGAAAACAAGAAGTTACGAAAGTATTTATGAAATCGTAACATAGGAATCATGCCTTTGAAAGAAAGGGACGAGCCTTAACATACCTGTTCAACCTCCTACTGGCAACGCTTATGCGTCCGAGCTCGCAAGTCTACAATTAAGAGGATTTACACTAACATTAGCCTCTTTATCGCACACTTATTCCAAGTTTCAAATCAAACGATTCTATATCCTGCCGAAAATCGGGCAGCATCTCCCCTGTTTATATGCCTAGCCCGAATTCTAAATTCAACAACCAACAACAATCACAACAATACCAACATTAACCATAATATTTCCAACTCCAAAATACTTTATAAACATCCCATATGGTGTTTGTCCCATATTTCCATCACAAAATCATTTTATAACAATTTTACAGCTCCTTCTCCGTAAATAAACCAAGATTAACGTTAATAGCAAGAGATTCATACCTTTATTTCGATAAGAATGCTATATCTTCACTCCCACACCTTGATCTTAAGCCACAACGCGTTAACACACAATTTTGTAGTTGCAACTATACGCCGTCTGGACCGGGATTTGGGAATTATACCTGGTTTCGGGCTAAAACGTTGAGCTTTGGAAGGTTGGGGAAATTTCTGGAAAATTTGAGGGGTTTTTGGTGTGTTTGGTGTGACAAAATGAGGGGGAAACCCCTTTATATAAAACCTGGACCGACATAAAATTCCTTCAGCGCGATCGTGCCCCCTTTGGGCGCATTCGCGCAGGCCAATTTTTTCTGACTGCGCGTTCGTTTAGTAAAAAGGTCATAACTCCTGATACCGATATCATGTGAGGACCCACGACCTTTGGTTGGAAAGATAATTCAATTATCTACAGGTTTCATCCTTTGTATTTTTCCAAATTCTAAACTTATAATGGAGTTTTGGCCCCTCCAATTCAGATCATCCGAAAATGTTTCCTTAAATCGTCATTTGGAGGGCTTATGCCCATATTTGGCTTATGGGTCCTTCTTAGGACTTGCTCAACATTCCATGTACTACTCATATATATCTTCATATTTCTTTTATAAAAGTCTGGGCGTGTGGGCCGCACTTGTCTTATAGTGACGAGGGCTTTTCATCAAGCAACATATGGAACGACTCACCCCCTATGGTCTCCAAATGTCATACATATATGTATTCTTATACTCAGATCAACTAATCTTCATCCCTAATCCTTGTATGACTTTACTCTTTTCCGTGCTCGTACCACGCCGTCTACGATCTTGTAGCGTGAATTTTTTTGGGGTGTAACATCCTTCCTCCCTTGGAAACATTCGTCCTCGAATGTTGCTGTATTGCCAACCCACAACACCATCTTTGATTGCTTAGAACCGTTATTCTTCCCTTAGGGTCCGATTACCGTTTGCTTAGACTATCACTTGGTTTAGTCTCTTCTCATCCTCCCTTCACTCTTTCATTGCTTTCAGTCAGCTTCTTCCACTTCTTTGTCCTAATGTACACGGTCGGAAATTAACTAGCACCTCGCTCTCGTTTTGTCTCCATTATTGTAGTCTTGACTTGCCGTGCCATAACTATTCATCGTCCTGCAAGTATTCTCTTTCTCTCGCTCCTTGTTTCCCTGTTAGTGGGAAATTACCTTTCTCTTATGCAGCGTCCTCTTTGCGTTTATCCCTTCGGCGCCATCTCAGGCTACTCTATTTGCTATCAATTGATCTTAGATACACACTGTACCGATTCTTTGTAGTTCATTAGTCAGTCTCTCTAATCCATACATCCTTGTCGCCATCTCTCTTTGTTACACCTTGGAAATTTCATGTCGTAGCATAGTGAATGAACCAATGCGAGCTTGAGGGTAACAGGAAGTTCTTAAGACTATAAGACAAATATTTGGTGGTCTTAGAATGTGTACGTTAAGATCTTGAAGCTATATGAATTGATGGAATAAGGATTGATAAGGATAAGTGGAGTATAAGTGAGGTTTAGGAAGGTTTTGTAAATTATTGCGTTAAGAATTGTTTGGTAAGGTCTTCAGGACGAGTTATAGGGATGTTTAGAACATTAATGAAGTATTAAACAAGTGTTAAGAAGGTTGTATAAGGATTGGAGATCAAACGAAACGACGAGAACAACTTCGGAAAAACTGTGAGTTACACGACCACATTATACGGCCCATGAAATGTTATACAGACCCTATAATGGTCCGTATAACCCAACAGCAACTATGTCTTCCATGGTGGTGAACCACGGACACTTATACGGCCCGTGAAATGTTATACGGACCGTATAAGTGGTCCGTATAAGTCCTGACGGGGAGAGTTATTCCAAGTATGTAAATGTGATCCCACTTCATTTTATTCATTCTCCTCACTTCACCACTTCTCTACAAACTTCTAGAGGGTTCCATACACACTTCATATATAAGAATTCAAAGGAAAGCAAAGATCAATATCAAGAATTCAAGTGAATCTAGTGCACCAAGCCCACTAGGGTTCCTCCAAGTCAAGAATTCTATTGGGAGTGAAGTTAGGGTTTCCTCCAAGTAAAGTATTTCCAACCAAAACCCGTTCCTACGCATTCAAAGTTGAGTTTCATGATTATTCCATTTTGTCAAAGGTAAGGAAAAGTTGAAACACTTGGATTATAGAAGAAAATGGAAAATGGATTACAAAAGATGAGATTAGTGGCAATTGTGAATAGTAGATTAATATGAATATCTTGATATGTTGAGATTGTAATCACGTTATGAACGATGTTAGGAGTATGAGAGAAACATTAGATGAGAATAAATGTAATGTTGTAATATGATTATGACTATGGATGACCTTGAGAGGAAGTTGTAGGAATTGGATAATGATGAATTTGACTAAAGTCATTGATGATGATACTATGAATGTTATTATTGACGTTTGGGAGTTGAAATGTGATATGGGGAAAATTTGTATAAACAAAGGAAATGCTGCCCAATTTTCTTTAGCTTTAGTAAGTACGTTTAAGTAATCGATTAACTAATGTTCATGCGACTTCTCTTGAAGGTAGAACCGCGGGCATTGAAGGGGAACAAGCAAGCGATAGATTAGTTAAACGAAAAAGGTATGTGGGGCTAGTCCTTTCTTTCTATGGCATGAATCCGATGGTATGATTTTTCCTTCTTCTCCATCAATCCTCTATATCGCGGAAAACTAATAGCCTATGTTAATGAATAGCCATATGAGATGAGAGATATATTATGAGTTCCATAACGATGATGATGAGTTAAGTATAAAGATTCTAGAGTTCATGATATGATGTTCCTATAACCTAATGATGTCGTATGTTCTATACACTCACCTTATACATTATTTCCTTCAAGATGAGGCAGAATACCATTAAGGTAATGATGTCATTCATTGTATCCACTAGCCTTATATATTATTTCCTTCAAGGTGAGGCAGAGTACCATAAAGTTAATGATGTCGTTTACTGTACGCATTCACCTTATATACTACTTCCTTCAAGGTGAGGCAGAATACTTATAAATGTTTCATAATGGAATCGGAGGTTCGCGACCTTAGGTCACCTCGACAAAGTATAGCTATATTTGAGTTATTATACATGCATTATGACGAGTATATGTTGATGATATTACACCGTACCTATATGGACGGGTAGACACACCACTGCAGTGGGTAGCTTATACCCCGGACGCGGGAGGCCTGGACGCAGGTTAATTATTATCACGCCGTACATGTATGTACGGGCAGCTTATACTTTTACATTTATACATACATGATATGATGATGATTATAAAGTAAGCCAACATGCATTATTTCTTTTATAAGTGACAGTCAGATACAGTTGCTCTTTATTGATGCTTCCTTTTATCTCATTGACGTATTGTTATTATTTATGCCTCTCATACTCAGTATAATGTTCGTACTGACGTCCGTTTTCTTTAGACGCTGTGTTCATGCCCACAGGTAGACAGGGGGGTGATCTTGATCCAGACTCATAGAAGCTAGTAGCTGACTTGAGAGCACTCCATTGTTCCGAAGGTGCCGTGATATTCTTTTGGGTATATATATATATATATATATATATATATATATATATATATATATACATTTTGAGCACGATGGGGTCCTGTCCCGTCCCGATGTCTAGCACTCTAGTAGAGGCTCGTAGATACGCAGTTGTGGGTTATATGGTCTCACGAGATTACCATTGTGTGTATATATATATATATATATATATATATATATATATATATAAAATATGTATATATATGATACTATTTTGATAGCCGAAGGGCTTATGTATATAAAATGATTTTCTTATGATTTGAGTGTGATGAGTAGTAGAATGAGTGGTGCTCGGTGGTTAGCCCCGGGTACGAATCGCGGCCCCTAGTCAGGTCGTGACAAAAGTGGTATCAGAGCAGTTCTGTCCTAGGAAGTGTCTACGAGCCGTGTCTAGTAGAGTCTTGTTTATGGTGTGTTGCACGACACACTAATAAACAAGAGGCTACAGGGCATTTAGGAAAAATGACCATCTTTCATCTGAAGAGATCGTGCGATAGAGCTGTATTATAAGATTATCTCCTCCTTAATAGTGTGCTATGATTTCAACAAAGCTGATGAAAGGAAAAGTTACGGCAGCCCAGAAGGGCAAGATGGTGGTTGAAGAAGGACTTGAACGAGAGCCGTCTATAGATATGGAGGAGGGTAAACCCAGAATAAGGCCCCACCTTGGTTTTCCCATACTTCGCCCACCTTCGAGGATCAGAGGGGAGCCTCAACTTTAGCTCTAGCACGCCCCGTTCCTCCACCAGATGCCTCGGGCCAAGAGATGAGACAGGCTATTCTTTTACTGACTCAATTGGTAGCCGGTCAAGCTCAGCGGCAGGATGTGGGCCACGATAACAGGGATCAGAGAAAGGGAGTTAATTCTTCAGGGTTTGATCATGAATTTAGGGGTGATCCGAGGCAACAATTCTCTAGGCACTCAGTTCGTTCAACAAGTGGTGCTCCTCTGCAGCTTCCTAGACCCATGTTTGATGGATCTACTTATACTAGGTCACCCCGGAGTCTCAGAGTTTCCAGTTCTCGGATTCGGAGTGGTTCTAGTCAGACGAGATCCTCGGTACCACGATGTACTCAGTGTCACAAGTTACATTGGGGATCGTGCCACTCTGGCTTGGATGTTTGTTATACCTGTGCTCAGCCAGGCCATATCATGCGCGACTGCCCATGGAGGCGTGGTAGAGATAAGGTTAGACCTATGGGGTTAGTAGCTGGCTCTTCGTCATCGATACGCCCTCCAAGGCCAAGGCCACAGATGTTAGTAGGTGGTGATAGAGACCAAAGAGGAACGCCCAGTCCAAGTGGATCCCAGCATCATATCCATGCGTTAGCTGAGCGACAGGATCTTGAGTCTTCCCCTGATATTGTCCCAGGTATATTGTAGTATCCTCTTATGATATGTGTGCATCGATTGATTCGTATCCTATGCTATCATGTATCACCCCCGCCGTGATGATCGTGTTGAGGTGAAAATTTGAGATGGCTATATTTGTTAGTAACCTAGTGATAGCCAGAATCGTGATTTACGAGTAAGTTGAGTGACAGTGAGTGAATATAAATAATATGTGTATGTATATAGATAATGGAATTCTAGACCGAGTGTGCTGGCACAACTTATGAGACAAGCCCTATTATTTATATCCTTTAATGGTAAGTGATCCTGTGTTGTTCAGTTACGTATTATGTATGTTCCGATATATGTCCTATTGAGACATCGGACGTGTTTTCTGGGCTATGTGCAGGTTTGAGATTGTTATGTTTACAAGAGAAACTCTGCCTAAATTTTCCTAGAATCTAAAGGAGATAGGATATAAGCTTGTAATATGTCCTAACAAGAAAAGATGATGTGCAAAAGAGCAATGGCAAATTGAGATTAAGTTAGGAGTATCGTTAATTGACTACAAGAGTTGAGTTAGATACTATTGAATTGATAGTAACAGTAGTTATAAGAGCGACATTGATACGGTAAAGAGAAATGCTTGGTAGTACTAAAACATGATATGGAAGAGAAAGAGTAACTCCAATAGAGTGTGATACTGGAGTATTGATTGGACGGATAAGTACGAGCAAGATACGATAAGTTTACTAGCAAATAAAGTAACAGTACCCGGAGACAGAGGTACGAATACGAAGGGTTATAATTAACGAGAATACGTTGGTAAAACAATTTATATGGTAAATGTAGTGGAACTGATTAGAAAGAATAACAGATTGAGTATGCTTATTTCGCAAGATTTATTCTATTTTACGAGCAGCTTTGCGAACGAGGTAAGGAAGTGGCACTATATGGCATTGATTATGATCAAGGTATAATGAGAGCACTATAATACAAAGTATAACGAGGAAACGACCAAGGAGGTGACATGTTCTATATGAATAAAGAGTGAATGCAAGAGTGAAACCATACGAGCCATGAGGCAGTAGATGAGAAAGCTTAAAAGACCTTGTTAGGGGAAAGTCCAGCATAGGGATTCCTCAATGACAGAAATGATAGCCAGCAAAAAGGGGGAAGTCAAATTAAAAAAAAAAAGAAATCAGAGAAAAGTGATATGGCAAAGTAGCAGTAGTTGTGATTGGTATAATCAAGAGTATGAGTGATATCTTTAGCTGGATGTAAAAGACCAAGACTACAGAAAGATGAATAACAAAATAGGACAATTATTAGGAAGAGGATCAACACAATAAGGGTGAGAGGGGATGATCAGGATGAACAGAAGAAGTTTCGAAAGAAAAAAGAATGGATTGTACAAAGGTAGTATATTCTAAAAGACAAAGCGGGACTAAGTTAGGAATAGAGTTCCTCATGCGAAGAATAAATGATTGACCATAAAATGGGAGGAAATAAGGTAAATTGAGAAGGAAAAAGTGTAAAGGAATGAGAAAGAGGAATGGAAAGAGTAGGAAATGCACTGCAAAGTACGCGCACTTAAGAAGTAGTCGTGTTACGATTAAAGAAAATGTATCTCCTATGAATATCCTATGGCAAGTTAGAACGAGTAAAGTATATGAAGTGATGAGCTAAAAG
This sequence comes from Lycium barbarum, assembly GCF_019175385.1. Classification (NCBI taxonomy): domain Eukaryota; kingdom Viridiplantae; phylum Streptophyta; class Magnoliopsida; order Solanales; family Solanaceae; genus Lycium; species Lycium barbarum. The sequence continues at coordinate 58,537,866 of NC_083340.1, forward strand.
GAAAGAGATGATCATAAGTTATAAGTTTACCGTAAGACGATAAAGCGATAGAGTAAAGCTATCATTAACGACAAATATAATACGATTATGATTGGTCTTGAAATCAGTGTTGAGTGTAAAACAAGAGTAAAAGAATATGAGGCATGAGGGGTATTAGTGGTGTATGAGACTCAGGCCCTGGAAACAAAGATGACGTTACAAGTGACGTTATATGGATGGTACGGATACCTAGATCTACTACTATTGTGAGCATCCCTATGGGACAGAAGTTGTTAATTGGAGAGGATTTAGACATTGACTCGTAACTACTAGATGAGCTAAGTAAAGATACATTCTTGTTTGGATTTCTATATCGGTTGTATTACTTGGTTACAAGACTACAAGGCAAGTATGTTAAGACTTCACACATGAATTATTGTAGCCATAGATTATGGGAAACAGTATGAATAAGATGTAGTATAGTTAGGAGTATATGAATTCAAGATTTGAAGGTGAGGCAACGGATTTGAGAATGGTACAAGTAAAACCCTTAAAGGGGGGAAGCGAATAAAGAAGATACATGTTTAGAGATTGAAATGATGGATCCTAAGATGTGACAGATAGAGCCTCTAAAACAAAGAGTGAGTGTCACGTAGAAATTAGTCGAATGACTAGTAATGAACGAACATAAATTGAGCAGGCATCTGAGACTGTACGGGAAACCATTCCCGAAGACCTTGAACAAACGTGATATTGAGAGCAAATGACTCAAGGGGTATTGTAAAGATGGCGATGTTATACCCGAATAAGAGGCAAAGACACTAAAGGTAAAGTCGTAAGTAATGATATTGCGATTTATGAGCAACAATTAAGAAAGGGACCTAATGTCACGACCCAGCCCCGTGGGCCATGACTAGTGCCCGAGCTGGACACCCATATGTACCTGTCAAACATAATCGGACTGATACTATAGGTTTTCAATCGATCACATCGTATTAACATACGCACGCCGACGAGGCTGCCACTGTATATATATATCATTATACTACGCAAGCCGACAAGGCTGCCACTATGAAACGATAATATAAGCAAGCCGACAAGGCTACTACAACAAAACGACAATATATGCAAGCCGGCAAGGCTGCTACAGCGACAGGACATCCATAATGATCATATAGACATAACTGATCACATCTGAATACAACCCACATACATGTCTACAGACCTCTAAGAGTTTCAACAGTGAAATATGACGGGACAGGGCCCCGTCGTACCCCTAGACAACATATACATATATACATCAAAAAGGATCTGTACCAAAATCTAGGCTCCGGAACAATGGAGCTCTCCAAGATAGCAGAAGGGGAGTCCTAAGGTGGCTGATCACCAAAGCGAGTGTCTGCACCTGCGGGCATGAAACGCAGCCCCCCGAAGAAAGGGGGTCAGTACGGAATATGTACTGAGCATGTAAAGCATGAAATACAGTAAATAGGATCATAACTAAAATAAGAAGTACAGAAAACGAGTACAACAACCATAATACCAAAATGCTTTCTTTTGAGACACAAATCATGCATGTCAATATCATATATCATATCCGGCCCATTATGGGACTCGGTGAACATGTTCGCCACCCCGTCTTTGGCGCCATAACACAGCATACTTCAGAACACAGCATAACTCCGTAACACAGCATAACACCATAACACAGCATAACACCATAATATATATATACCGTACCCGACCCTCTAGTGAGGGACTCGGTGAACAATGCTGTGGAAGTATGCACGATAACAGATCCTGGCCCGGGACTCAGTGAAAGACATATTGAGGCATGCACGAGCAGAGTAGTAAGAAACTATATGCAATTTAAAACATTTTCAAAGACTCAATAGAATAATCAACACGAATGACCATTTGAAAATCAAGACAGTAGTCGTATCAAATACCTTTCGAATGGCACTCAGAAACATATCAAACATCACTCGAATATTATCATAAAGTATATCAAGAGCCTTAGGAATCATAGTCATATGTCAATATAGTATGAAACATCTTATAAAAGTCCTAACATTAGTTATCATAGAGTCCCTAAGAATAGGAACTGGTATATATCGGCTATTATCCAACGTACAGAAAACTGAAGAGGGAGGCTCAATCGCTTGAGAGTTCTAACATCAAGAAATGAATAAGAACCACAAATCACACTCAAAACTTATGAATAGAATTACCCCAAAGTTCATATCATTCATCACTTAAATCTAAGACATGCCAAAAGAAAGAAGGGACAGCTTTACATACCTGTTAGCGGCTATTCGTAACTCGTTCGTCTCGTCGCTCTTTTAGCCTATTTAATATAAGATTAATGTTATCGTTAGTAATTATATTTTCTAGTTCAGAAATCTATAGCTTATTTCTTATAGATCCTATATTTCAGCTTATATATTCTCGTTTAGGGTTTTCTATTAGCTAAAGACTTAGCGAAAATCGGGCAGCACTTCCCCTATATATTCGCCTATCCCGAATTTCCAATTGTTGTCCTATTAACACAGAAATACCAACAACAACATATGGACATAATCATATCTTCAACTCTTTCAATTCCATAAGGATAACAACATGTTCATATCAACACAATTTCACCCTTAACTTTCTAATTCTTTCATTCCTTCACCATATAATCCATGATAACAACAACTATAATGCAACTTAAAATTAATTCTCCATGCCTAATTAGAACAGCCCCATACACGGCTCAATTTACATTTCAACACCAACATCTACAACTTCTTATATTCATCACATATTTACCAATTTATACAAGTTTAATCACCTCCAAAACATGTAAAAAGAAGATTAAATCTTACCTTAATGAACTTGACCTCTTAATCTTGCTAATCACTTGTATTTCACCACAACTTGACACCTTAATACTTCTCCATGATCATACCAAGTCTCGGCTAAGCAGCCATGGCCGAGAGCCTTATTTTCGTCCAAAAGAAAATTTTCTTTCTTTGCTTAGTTTGAAATGAATGAACTTGTGATGAACATTACTCATCAAGAGTAGTTTTATATGTCTCTCTTAAGCCTTACATGTGCCCCCTAATGTGGCATGTATTTTTTTTAATACGGGTGGGGCCCACTTTATTAATTAACTTTAACTAATTTAATTAATTACTAATTTCCACTTAATAATCTAATCACAATTAATTAATTCCTAATCTCCAATAATAATATATTTACACTAAATAAAATTTATAAACAATTGGTTATAATTTAGAAATTAAAAATTAAGGGTTTCTATTCCGTGTCCGAGAATGATCCCGTCCTTTAACTTGAGTCGATTCTCTTGCGAATAACTCGACATATAAAAATACGGGGTATAACACCTAATGTTTCCTATAGTAGAACCTAAGATAAGATAATCAAGGGAAAAATAAAGGAAGGAAGAGAGCACGACGAGATAAGTTACTACGGATACACAAAAGACTTTTGGTATGAATGACGCCGAACCTAGTCATGGTCGGGTACGCGAAACACCGAACCTTCGTGGTCGGGCATGCTATGTAAATGCTATGTATATTATATAGATATGAGTATGGATACGAATATGATACGAATATAAATAAGAATATGTATATGATATTAATATGTATACGAGTACGACTATGGATACAAATGTAAAAGAGTACGAATACGGATACGAATATGGATACATGTATATGTATAGATGTGTATGTACACGAATCACGTAAGAACGATTATGTAACTTGTAGATATATATGTGTCGCCAATGAAACCAAGTGGGTACTTAAAAGAGGAGTAAGAGGTAAACCAAGGATAATGTAGTCATGATACCCCGGGTCAGTTGAAGGAAAACATATGGTAAATCGAGCTGAAATGTTGAATTGGGATTATTGTTAGGGATAAATAGGACAATTATTTGGAATATGACATTAGTACATGCTATACGCTTACTACAGTAGCCTTGGGGTGTGACAACTTACGAAGGCAATAAGATCACTGAATGAAGGGGAAGCTTAGTCCCCAATGCATTAGGCCTTATGAGATTGTGTGCGAAATAGACAAGGTGGCTTATGAATTAGATCTACCTCCTGATATGGAGTCAGTTCACCCAGTTGTACATGTCTCGATGCTTCGTAAATATGTTGGGAATCCTACTAGGATCATGCCAGTAAATGGTTCAAGTGACAGAAAAGTTGATATATAAGAAGGTACCCACTGCCACATTAGATAGACAAATACGGAGACTTCGAAATAAAGAAGTGGCCTCAGTTAAGGTCTTATGGCAAAATAACAACCGAGAAGAATGACTCGGGAAGTGGAAGAAAATATGAAATCCAAGTGTCCGCACTTGTTTCATCCCCAGGAGAGATTCAAGATGAAACACTAACATTATGAGGTATGTATGCTTACTTTTCATGCTTTTAGTCGTGTGTGGCCAATTTGTAATTCTATTGTGTTGTGGCCCTGTGAGGCACTATTATTATGGGTTGTTGTGACAGGATGGTAGTACCATATTACAGGGTAAACTCAGGTGAAATTTTCGTAGAATTCCCGAGTGTTTAACATTCGAGGACGAATGTTCCAAAAGGGGGGAATAATGTTACACCTTGGAAATTTCATATCGTCGCATAGTGAATGAACCAATGCGAGCTTGAGGGTAACAGGAAGTTCTTAAGACTATAAGATGAATATTTGGTGGTCTTAGAATGCGTACGTTAAGATCTTGAAACTATATGAATTGATGGAATAAGGATTGATAAGGATAAGTGTTGTATAAGTGAGGTTTAGGAAAGGTTTCGTAAATTATTACGTTAAGAATTGTTTGGTAAGGTCTTGAGGACGAGTTATAGGGATGTTTAGATCATGAATGAAGTATTAAACAAGCGTTAAAAAGGTTGTATAAGGATTGGAGATCAAACGAAACGACGAGAACAACTTTGGAAAAACTATGAGTTACACGACCACATTATACGGCCCGTGAAATGTTATACGGACCATATAATGGTCCGTATAACCCAACAGCAACTATGCGTTCCATGGTGGTGAACCACAGACACTTATATGGCCCGTGAAATGTTATACGGACCGTATAAGTGGTCCGTATAAGTCCCGACGGGCTGAGTTATTCCAAGTATTTAAATGTGATCCCACTTCATTTTATTCATTCTCCTTACTTCACCACTTCACTCCAAACTTCTAGAGGGTTCCATACACACTTCATATACAAGAATTCAAAGAAAATCAAAGATCAATATCAAGAATTCAAGTGAATCAAGTGCACCAAGCCCACTAGGGTTCCTCCTAGTCAAGAATTCTCTTGGGAGTGAAGTTAGGGTTTTCTCCAGGTAAAGTATTGCCAACAAAAACCCGTTCCTATGCATTCAAAGGTGATTTTCATGATTATTCCATGTTGTTAAAGGTAAGGAAAAGTTGAAACACTTGGATTATGGAAGAAAATGGAAAATGGATTACAAAAGATGAGATTAGTGGCAATTGTGAATAGTGGATTAATATGAATCATGAATCTTGATATGTTGAGATTGTAATAACATTATGAACGATGTTAGAAGTATGAGAGAAACATTAGATGAGAATGAATGTAATGTTGTAGTATGATTATGACTATGGATGACCTTGAGAGGAAATTGTAGGAATTGGATATGTCACGACCCAACCCCGTAGGCCGCGACTAGTGTCCGACGTGGACACTCATACGTACTTACCGACCAATTTTTACTTATGTCTACAAATAATGAATCTCGTGCGTCCTAGATTGCAAACATATCGCGTAAACCATTATTTATGCCATAAAACATAGGTTAACCATATTAACGTAGCGAAGGAACAGACTGGCACAAATCAAACAAACGTCACTGACCAAACACGACCCATGACCCACAAACATGACTACAGGCCTCTAATACAGACAACAGAATCATATGACGGGACAGGGCCCCGCCGTACCCAACAGAAATCATAAACACGAAACCACATACAATAAGAGTTCTGTACCAAAAGTATGGGCTCCGGATCAAAGGAGCGCTCCAAATAGCAGACTGTGTACACTAGGCTGGCGGATCACCACTGAAAGCGTCTGTACCTGCGGGCATGAAACGCAACCCCCGAAGAAAGGGGGTCAGTACGGAATATGTACTGAGTATGTAAAGCATGGAATACAGAAATCAGAACTATAATCGAAACAAGCGGTACAAGAATAAGTAATTAGTCCAGAATGTCAAAGTCACTCACTTCTCAGGCCAAGGTCATACAGATCGTCACATATCATATAAACCACTATAATCTGTTAGACGGGTTACCAAGGGTACAGAGTTTCCAGATGCAAATTATGCCTACCTAATTCATGTCTCAGACGGAAGGCAGGACATACAGAATGCTCAGATAACGCCATACATTAAAAGGAATACTGGACATACCGAGTACTCAGACGATATGGTATGCCGATTGGAATACAGGACGTACAGAGTATCAGAACGCCGTAGCGTATCGAATCAGATGTTGCAACCTGTGAATCATATGATGTTTACAAAGAGTGTGCCATCTCGAGCTCAGCCCAGTACAGTGGTCACACCATACATAATCGTATCGTATCAAATCATATCTTATCATATCATATCAGAATGCGCGTCTACAAAGGGCATGCCACCTCGAGCTCAGCCCAGTACAGTGGTCATCCCATGCAGAAACTGCCCATTTTTCCCGCTCGAGCTCTGCCCAGTACACGGGTCACGGATCAGCCTCGAGAGCTCGAGCTCCGCCCAGTACACTCCCAACGCGTCTGCCTGGTATCAAATCACGCAGCGCAGATACTGTCTGCTTTGGGGATCGAGATCAGCCCAGACCACCCCTCACGGTTTTGTTCCAGAACATCATAGGCAACTTAGGGAAATAGCGCACGACAGCATAGCTTGGTCCGGCTCAGTGAATAGACATGCTAAGACTTGCACGAACGGAGTAGTGAGGAATCAGATACATATATTTTCAGACTCGATAGATACGAATACTTATTGACGTTTGAGGATTATAGACGTATTCCGGAACGATCAGAATTGATGTGTGAAATTTACGGATACTTTTACCACAGAATCGTCACGAACGTTTCAGAGCAGATTTCAATCGACGAATCAGTTCAAGGAATCGGACAGTAGTCATAGAGCATGTACATAAATTTTTAGACGACACGATGGAAGGTATCAACCCAAACATCTGGAGTCATCTTACGTGTCCAAACATTTATAAGACTGGTGAGAGTGATTGAACGTACTATCGGAATATTCGTAACGGATTACTCGACCAAAATATTCATGTCCGAATACTTATATCAAAATAACTCTAGCGGAGTAATTGTATCGGAACACCTATGCTCGGATACTCATGTCAACAAAAGGGCATATGGTCGACTTGTCATAATTCGCGCGATCAATAACCTGCCCGGGGACCTGTGAGCGATATCAAAATAATGGGCACGAGTTGAGTCATGAACGGCTAATTCAATTTATGAATCGGAATAGCTATAGGGCCCAATATGGTCATATGTCGGCCCGTTAGTCCAACTAGTCTGAACAAGTAGTCATTACGGGGTTTGTTTCACAAAAGTTCTCCCAAAATTATGTTTATATTTCAAAATGTAATTTAGAATGTCGAAATACCTTTTTTATAAGCTTGATAAAATCATAGGTTGACCCAGTAGTCAAAATAATTCGGATGATTAATCAAACGGGGTTCATTTCACCAAAAATATTTTCAAAATAATCATTGTGGTTCAAATTATAGCTTAGGATACCGTGGCGTTCAAAATATTACTTTATGATAGTTAAACTCATAAACGAAAGTCCTTTACTGTCGTTATACCAAAGTGAACCTTACAGGGCAAACAAAAGGATTTCGGACTTAGCGGGCCCACCTCGGGTCAAGTCGAGGTGGTAGACATGAATCACGGACATTTGAGGTCTATGTGGTCATACATAAAGGTTTCGGAGTGATCCGACTACGTTCGCATAAGTTTCGGACATTTGGTTACTTTCTAGCCAAAATAGGGTCTTTAAGCTTCAGTTGAATTGAATGAATAGTAGCCATTTTCTAATTCGGATTTCGAGGAGCAGAATTGCTCCCGGGGTTCCGATATCGACCTAGCATACTAAGACATGCCAAAGGAAGGAATGGGTAGCCTTACATACCTTTTTATACGACTTACGCTCGCCCAAAACCTAAGTCCCGTTTCGTCCAGAATCTGCAAATGGTCAAGGTTACCAATTAGGGATTTCAAAGCTTAAAATTCGCTTAACTTCATTTTTGGCTACCGCAATTTCGGCAGCACCTCCCCTATAAATATAGCACCCCCGAGAATCATCTCGGCCCAAATAGTAGCAACAACAACCCAACAACATCAACAAAGTCAACAATCATTACAATATAGCACAATAGAAGGCAACTAGTTCTACTTTCCGACATAATGCAATAACGTTCATTCCGACTTCACACTTCTAAGCTAAGCTCCATATTTTCATATTCATCATTAATCAAGATCATCACTATATAGGTTAGAAGCATTCCATATCGTTTTCACAAAATATTCACACGATATACAAGATATACAATTTTTCACCAAGATCATATTTCATCCAAAACTTTTAATCTTTGGCATACATATTCATAACATGTTCCCATCTTCCAAATCCATCAATGGTCATCATAATTTGTATCCTTAACAACTCCATTTTCATAATGTCATAAAATCATCATAAAACGACATAAACTTCTACTTTCCATTTCAATGCAAACTTATATCATATTATCTTCATTTACATTGCAAGCATCACCACAACACAACTAATATGTTAAACAAAATTAATCCATTCCCATTTCAATGTCTATACCACACGGCCATATTCAATATTTCCATCTTCCATCAAATTTATTCAACTTTCATTTCCAATATGCATTCCATCCTACACACAATTAGAATGTAACATAAAATTCAACTAATCACACCTATACAAGCACACACACACACGGCCACACTCTACATTCCATACCCACTTTGCAAACTTCAATTTTTCCATACTTTCAACTCATTTCTATATACTACAACACAAACAAGCCTTCATAACATAACAACATAGAATGAATTCTCACCTTTTTCTTCAATTTTCTTCACTTGAACAAGTTGTCATATTGAACAAACAAGTGCTCTTTCTTTCAAAACAATTGCACCAAGTTATAAAGGGACCTCGACTTAGTAGAAATTCACCAAGAGAAAAATTTTAGGAGCAATATTTTTGGAAGTGATTTTCTTGCTTGGCTAGGCCGAATGGTTCTTGCTTTGGGGTGTTCTTCAATTTTTTTTTTTTGATTTGTTTGGTTTTCTTGAAAATTCTAAAGGATATGGATGAATTTATACATCTTGATTAAATGGTCACATGTAATTCACATGACCATTTAAATGGGGCTTGGGCCTCCCCTTTGGCCGGCCACACCCCTAACTTGGGCTTAAATTTTCACCAAATTTTTCTTGGCCCAATTTGTTAAAAATCTCGTTTTGTAATCCCCGAAGCAAATTTCCAAAATCCCAAATTTGCCCTTAGCCTTGTTCGGCACTTTCGCATCAACATTCTTTCATGCACAACTCCTATGTCAAGAAAAAAAAAATCAAATTTTGACCTTATTTCTCACAAATCAAAGATATCTCCAATTTTTCCAAACGTGTGAAAACACGGGATATAACAGGATAATGATGAATTTGACTAAAGTCATTGATGATGATACTATGAATGTTATGATTGACGTTTGGGAGTTGAAATGTGATATGGGGAAAAGTTGTATAAACAAAGGAAATGCTGCCCAATTTTCTTTAGCTTTAGTACGTACGTTTAAGTAATCGATTAACTATTGTTCATGCGACTTCTCTTGAAGGTAGAACCGTGGGCATTGAAGGGGAACAAGCAAGCGATAGATTAGTTAAATGGAAAGGGTATGTGGGGCTAGTCCTTTCTTTCTATGGCATGAATCCAATGGTATGATTTTTCCTTCTTCTCCATCAATCCTCTATATCGTGGAAAACTAATAGCCTATGTTCATGAATAGCCATATGAGATGAGAGATATATTATGAGTTCCATAACGATGATGATGAGTTATGTATAAATATTATAGAGTTCATGATATGATGTTCCTATAACGCTAATGATGTCGTATATTGTATAAACTCACCTTATACATTATTTCCTTCAAGGTGAGGCATAATACCATTAAGTTAATGATGTCATTCATTGTATAGACTCACCTTATATATTATTTCCTTCAAGGTGAGGCAGAGTACCATAAAGTTAATGATGTCGTTTACTGTACACACTCACCTTATATACTACTTCCTTCAAGGTGAGGCAGAATACTTATAAATGTTCCATAATGGAATCGGGGGTTCGCGACCTTAGGTCACCTCGATAAAGTATAGCTGTCTTTGAGTTATTATACATGCATTATGACGAGTATATGTTGATGATATTACACCGTGCCAATATGGACGGGAAGACACACCACTGCAGTGGGCAGCTTATACCCCGGACGCGGGAGGCCTGGACGCGGGTTAATTATTATCACACCGTACCTGTAAAGACAGGCAGCTTATACTTATACATTTATGCATACATGATATGATGATGATTATAAAGTAAGCCAGCATGCATTATTTCTTTTATAAGTGACAGTCAGATACAGTTGCTCTTTATTGATTCTTCCTTTTATCTCATTGTCGTATTGTTATTGTTTATGCCTCTCATACTCAGTACAATGTTCGTACTGACTTCCGTTTTATTTGGACACTGTGTTCATGCCCACAGGTAGACAGGGAGGTGATCTTGATCCAGACTCATAGAAGCTAGTAGGTGACTTGAGAGCACTCCATTGTTCCGGAGGTGCTGTGATTATTCTTTTGGGTATATACATATATATACATTTTGGGCACGACGGGGTCCTGTCCCGTCCCGATGTCTAGCACTCTAGTAGAGGCTCGTGGATACGCAGTTGTGGGTTATATGGTCTCACGAGTTTACTATTGAAATAGTATCATATATATATATATATATATATATATATATATATATATATATATGATACTATTTTGATAGCCGAATGTCTTATGTATATAAAATTAATTATGTTTTCAAATGAAAAATGATTTTCTTATGATTTGATTATGATGAGTAGTAGAACGAGTGGTGCTCGGTGGTTATCCCCGGGTACCCGTCGCGGCCCCTAGTCGGGTCGTGACACTCTTACCCTTACATTCCAAATGCTTATTCAACATGACTTTGTCGCTAGTGAGCATAATGGTTATGTTCCTTAAGCTATTTTTCCCAGTTCCTTTCCAAGACCAGCTATATCAATATCCAAAATACGTATATACGTAATGTTTCTTCGCCATTTATTATCCTTCGCAGTCCAGCTACACTTATGGCAAACTTATAATCCGAGTTCAACTAATTTCATAGCTCACAACATCTTTGAGCTCCTGCTACAACTTTTTCTTTACTTCCTTCCCTCACATCTCTCAATACAATCCTAGAAGCATAGGACTACGGCAATTCTTCTATTTTGACTCTCGTGCAACGCAAGTATACTTGTCTTCGATTTCCTTGTATGGGCGATCATTTCGTCAGTCGTTATTCCTTGTTGGCTTTCCGGTGTGGCCTTCTTACAATTGTAGTTGGGACTAGCTTCACGTTGACGGTTCATATAATTCCATAGCATATGCTCTCTTGTTCAGTATAATTAGTGGTCCATGAACTATTTTCTAATATCTGGTGAACTCTTTTATTTCCATTCATAGGAGCAGCATTCTGTCTTTCCTTCAAAAATTTCCAAACTACCAATCGTTGTTCCTTTTATTACAATTGTCATTGTCATCCCAAGTGTCCTTTGGGTTCGTCATCCTCTCTAACACTCTTTGTGAATTTAGCTTGGAGACCTTTCTTGCTCTTTTCATTACCCTTTAGGGCATGTCGCTGCATACTTAGGTACGGCGCAATTTTTGCCCGATACGAGGGATTCAAATCATGGTCTAAAAATATCGTAGTTCATCTTGGCGTAAAGTGCTCTCTTGAGTTATCTTCCATACTTTCTCCCTATGTCTACCTCATGGTACACTTATTGTCAATTCATTTCTACTTATTTTTGTTACCTTCCCGATATGCCAATACGCCTCGAACTCTGGCCCCGAGCTAATAAATCTCCTTTTCTGGAGCTTGAAACGTCATAGCTCCTTTCAAGTCTAGTATGTTCTCCCCCCCCCCCCCCCTTATTAAGAAGGTCCTTATACGCCCATAGCCTTCGAGTAACCGTCGTCTTCGATAATTATCTGTCGTCCTTCACGATCTTCTTAGGGCCGGGGTTCCGTCATCGTATGGTCTGACTTGTCTATCTTCTTGCTAGTTACAGTCTTGTATCCAATCGGAATACTTATAAGGTTAGATCCAATTCCGATGCCTTCTTTTCCGTCTTTTCACACCTCTATCTTTTAATGACTAATGGTTTTCCGGACACGCAATTTAATGGGGACATCGAGATTCACCACGTCGTTTATGAAGTCTTCGGTTATACCTTACTCCTCGTCTTTCTTCTCGACTTTTCTTATAACATCTCTAAAACTTCTTACCCTGAGTACTTCTTCCATTTATGTCTATATCATCATTTTTGTCAATATTTCCATACCCTTCCATCCACTACTAGTCCTTTCGCCTATTTAACCTACTTACTCATAGTTCTTCTGAACTACACGCATGTGTTGCAGCTGTGCATCTAAGTTATCCAAGTGTCCCGCTACTTCTTGCTCTTAGCACATAATTCTTGCAATTTACACTCTCTCTATCCTCGTTCATCGAACATTTATCTATCTTTCTGATGCTACGGCTGGGTGGTCTTCCATGCACGTTCCTTACATTTCATTCAATTTCCTCTATGATCGAATCTCTCGGTCTTCACATGAATTCTTATTCCATGTCATTAATTTTCTAATCAATTGTGTCGACTCATCATCCTCGTTCTTTCCTCGATGAGTAATCGGTTTCCTACCGCCAACTCGTTAAAGTATCCTTATTACTCCCATGGTTAAAGATTTCCAGTTACTTTACTCCTAAATGCTCTCCTCTTCCTTCGACCAACCCATTAGTATACCTTTCCTACTTTCATCCTTAACCTTCCTTGGGTTTCTTCCTTCTCGAGCACCTTTCTTCTCTTGTTATTTGTAGTATCGGCTCTGGAGTTCGTGAAATATTACTTTAAACGCGCAAATCCGTTCTATTCTTAAGACATCTTTTTGGAAAGCTTCTCCACGTCCGAGGCAACCGTTTTAAGTTGACCACAAACTTATCCCTTTATATACATTTCAAGGGCTGGAAATCTCTTAACATCATCGCAAGGCCTAACCATTTTTTCTCTTACTTCACATTCCTCGTCGTGGTCACTATCCTTTCTGCCCCACTTATCGAAGTCCATTTTCTGACCCCACACATTCCTCTTTTGTTCCATACTACCACACTTTAATCCCTTTCACATGCCAACCTTTGAACTTTTACCCAAATATTCTCGTGCTTTACCCGTCGTCTCTCTTAGAGGCTTAACTCACTCATGTTTCTTATTATTATTATTTTTTTCCATATTTTTCGTCTCTTTACCTTCCATATACTCACTTTCTTCCTTTCCCGGCTGTCATTACATTAGAACTTTCCAAACCTAACCTATAGTGAAAGTAACATCAGCTTACTTGGTAACGTTCTTCTATCACTTGAACTTTATTACCCTGTTCGATCAATGCCTTCAATATACCGCAACGCTAGTTGCTGGGATACACATACCCGTTGATACAGCCACATATGGGATATCATACGCATTCATATATATATATATATATATATATATATATATATATATATATGTTCTAACGCATCGCTTACAAAGTGTCTCCAAATACTACTCAATCTCATCCTAATTCTAGGGCTTTGATGCACCTTCTTTCTCTTCAACAGTCTAGTCCGCCTCGTCCTATGCGACCTCTTAAGGTTTCCAATCATTCTGTATACTCCAATTTCCTTTAGACTACTCTCGCTTCTCATTTGTCTCTTATGTCTGAATTTATAGGACCTTTTAGTACGCTTCCCAGGGAGTCACCCATCCTAGTATTTCTCTCACTCCAGCACGCTTAACCTTGAAACTATGATGAAATCCGGTACATTAATGCTGGTATGATCACATCCACCTCACCGCATGACCTCTATCACATAATCTGGAGCAAGTTGAGGTCCTTAACCAATTTCCAAACATTCTCGTAACGAATCTCCCTCTGGATTAGAAGGGATCTCTTACTCTTCCGACTACACAATTTCTATTTTTAGCCTTTTCAATCCTCAATATTCACCTTTTATCTGTATGTATGACTACTTTCCATACTAGATTTCAAAATTCCCTATGGTGGCGAAAACATCTTGGTCGCTGTTACTTGTAAATACTTGGTTATCGGCCCCTTTGGATTTCCGCGCACCGCTGTTAAGTACTAGTCTATAGCAAATACACATACATAGAAGATTCCATTAAAGGCTCGTATACCTATAGCCGATCGGTCTCTAGTCTGATCTGGTGGACTATAAGGTGAAGTGTGCTCCTGGTCATCGTCTACCCACCATCTGCTCGTCTGGTCTTCACCATCCATCTCATCTGAGTCCGAGGGATATAGATAACCGGGCAACTCCTGGTTTACCGACGGCCAGGATAGAGGGCTGGAGTAATCTGTAACACTCACTGGGGAGGCTGGTCTAACGTAGTGCTCCACCATAGGAGGAGCTGGTACGGCCTCGGGATCTCCTCCTCCGGTGTCCCAGACGAATACTCAGACGGATCTGTATCATAGCTGTCCTCTGGGGGTCCTCCTCCCTGGGAGTCAAAAACTCTGGAGGAATCGTCACTGGGTCCTCCGAGGGATCAGTCTCAATAGAATAACTGAGGCTCCTCCTGCTGGGTCCTGGAGCCTGGGGTCCTGGATCTGATCTAGGGGCCTTCGTAGCGCCCCCACTGCGCCTACCTGCAAGAAAAAGGATCAGAAGTGGTCTTTCCTAGACTCTGGCTCTATCGCACGATCTAAGACTGAAGAAAAGGTCAATGATTCCTAAATGCCCCGATGCCTCCCGTTTATAAATGTGGCCGGCTTCACACCCATAAACAGGACTCTACCGGACACGGTCTGTAGACAATCCTTAGGACGAACTGCTCTGATACCATTTTTATCACGACCCAAACCGATGGGCCGTAACAAGTGCCCGACCACTACTGGCCAAGCACTCCTGTGCTTGCATTTACTTTTCACTGACTATCCTGGGCCCATACACAATTTATAACTGAGCTGTACTGTCTCCCGAACAATCAATATAAAAGGCACCGTACCGGGAACTCCCGCGTACATATAAACATAAATACTGAGAATAACAGCGCAAGCCGATTTGGCCGCTACATATATATTGTACAACAAGATGAGCGCCGACGAGGCTGCATAACATCATGGCTACATATCACTGTCTACAGACCTCTATGGAGTACAAACTGTAGAAATGACAAGACAAAGCCCTGCCGCACCCATATATGTACGTAACTGAATAGCATACCAAAAGGGTGTAGCTCCGGATCAATGGAGTATACTGACTGCTGCTGAGGGGAGGTCCTACTGCTGCAAATCATCTGACTGGCTACCTGGTCCAGCGGGCATGAACGCAGCGTCCACAAGAAGGGACTTCAGTACGAATAATGTACCGAGTATGTAAGGCATGAATAGTAACATAGTAAGGGATGTAAAGTATGAATAATAATAGAATGGAAATATAGAGCATATCGTGAGATAAAAGAGTAACCTGTACATGTAAGTGCCCCTTGGGGCGGATGCCATGCATGCTTAGCTTTCTTTGAAAAACATTTCTTGTTCATATATACAGAAAATATGCCGAGGAACGTCGGCCCGATCCATTTTACCACATATGTCTCGCGTCCGGGATGATAAGTTACACCAACTAATCAGGTGGCCATGTTTCTATAGCGCCACTCCCTTTTTCCCATATTCCCCATATACATATACATATATCATATAAGCAGCATGCATGAGAGCCCAAAGAAAGCTATGCCTATATCGGAGTAACGTAAGGTCGGTAACCTCCGATTATATTATGGAATAATCATGATCGCTTTGTCTTATCATGAAGGAATAATTATTATAAGGTGAGACTATCAATGAAGAATAACACCATGAGAAAACATAGAATAGGATCATAAAACTCATAAGGCGTCAATTCATATACGTTGGAATCTTTAAAAATAGTCATCATCCATGAATAAAATTGAGAAATCAAGAAATGGCTCAACATTCTTATATCGTCATTGAAATCGTAACCTTGGGACCTTTAAACACAGAATCCTCATCATCATAATCATCATAGGAAAATATTCTCATTTTTTTTGGCATCATTGTCATCATGATAAAACGTGTCCATTATCGTTGTCATAAGAGCTTACGAAATCATAAACCTCTGTTTTGGAAAAATACGGACATTTTGGAAAACATTTACGGGTTATCGGGAAAGGAATCATGCCTTGGGATCATAGACTTCTAACTTTTGAAAACAAGAAGTTACAGAAGCATTTATGAAATCGTAACATAGGAATCATGCCTTTGAAAGAAAGGGACGAGCCTTAACATACCTGTTCAACCTCCTATTGGCTACGCTTATGCGTCCGAGCTCGCAAGTCTACATTTAAGAGGATTTACACTAACGTTAACCTCTTTATCACACACTTATTCCAAGTTTCTAATCAAACTATTCTATATTCTGCCGAAAATTGGAAAGCATCTCCCCTGTTTATATGCCTAGCCCGAATTCTCAATTCACCAACCAACAACAATCACAACAATACCAACATTAACCATAATATTTCCAACACCAAAATACTTCATAAAAATCCCATATGGTGTTTGTCCCATATTTCCATCACAGAATCATTTTATAACAATTTTACAACTCCTTCTCCGTAAATAAGCCATGATTAACGTTAATACCAAGAGATTAATACCTTTATTTCGATAAGAATGTTATATCTTCACTCCCCCACCTTGATCTTAAGCCACAACGCGTTAACACACAATTCTGTAGTTGGAACTATATGCCGTCTGGACCGGGATTTGGGAATAATACCTGGTTTTGGGCTAAAAAGTTGAGATTTGGAAGGTTGGGGAAATTTCTTGAAAATGTGAGGGGTTTTTGGTGTGTTTGGTGTGAAAAAATGAGGGGGCAACCCCTTTATATAACGGTCCAGGCGAAATTTTTCTGACTACGCGTTCATTCAGTAAAAAGGTCATAACGCTTGATCCCGATATCGTGTGAGGGACCACGACCTATGGTTAGAAAGCTAATTCAATTATATACAGCTTTCATTCTTGGTATGTTTCCAAATTATAAACTTATAAGGGCGTATTGGCCCCTACAAGTTAGATCATCCGAAAATGATTCCTTAAATCGTCCTTTTGGAGGGTTAATGCCCATATTTGGCTTGTGGGTCATTCTTAGGACTTGCTAAACTTTCCATGTACTACTCATATATATCTTCATATGTCCTTTATAAAAGTCTCGGCGTGTGGGCCCCACTTGGCTTACAGTGACGAGGGCTTTTCATCAAGCAACATATGGACCGAATCACCCCCTATGGTCTCCAAATGTCACACATATATGTATTCTTATACTCAGATCATCTAATCTTCATCCCTAATCCGTGTATAACTTTACTCTTTTCCGAGCTCGTACCACGCCGTCTACGATCTTGTAGTGCGAAATTTTTCCGGGGTATAACATATGGCCTTCCCAGTAGCATGTTATTATTTGCGGGTATTTCCAGGACTTGAAATTAGGTAACAAATTCTGCTAGCCCTGTTTGAATGCTAAGGTCAACTTCTCCAGTGGCGTTACATCGACCTCCGTCAAATGTCTCTATTTTAGTGTGGCTCTGACGAACCTTCTCGAGGTCAAAACCCAACTGAACAAGAGTAGACTCAGGGTTAATGTTGAGCCTAGCCCCATTGTCGACTAGAACCCGAGTGACTACTTTATTGCAGCACATAACAGTGATATGCAACACTTTGTTATGATTTGTTCCTTCCTTGGGAACTCTTTCTCAGTAAAGGAAATTTGGTGTTCCTCCATGACATGGTCGACCATGTCTGCCAAATTTTCACTACTTGTCCCGGCTGGGACATGGGCTTCTTCTAATACCTTCATTAAAGCCAAACGGTGTTGGGGTGAACTTAGCAGGAGTGTTAGTACAGATATCTAGGCCGGTGCTTTCCTTAAGTGCTCCACAATGGAGTATTCTTTCGGCTACATTCGGTGCCAGAAATATTCTGCCTCCCCTTCAGTAATTGCTGTGTTCTGGTTCCCTTTTATGCTAGACGCCCCCTGGGCCAAATCTTCAGGAATATAACATCTTCCCTACCTTATCATTCCGTGGGCCACAACTACTTGCTCCATAAATTATTTTTTGGGAGGTGATGTTGTTACTTGGGCTACATGCGCAACACTGGTGCAGGAATTAACACCTTGAACTGTGGGTGTTCTTGTAAATAAAGTGATCCCACTGTGTGCTCGAGTTCGAGCATGGAGTCTTGGATGTCGGGCTTGCTTGCGACCCAATCTTCTTCCCTTTTAATCATATGGATCACATTATTGTCATGGTTAGGAAAATGGTTGGTGTTTACATTGGGCGCAGCCGTTTGAAGCGCGATTTATTTCCTGTCGATCATATCTTGTATTTTTTACTTTAGATTGATACAATCCTCATTATTTTGCCCTATGCTGTTAGAATATTAGGCACATATTTGATTCGCTTGATAGAATCGGTTCTTCAGATCAACGATCTTTGGGAGAAGTGTCTGGATCATCCCGGTAGTACTCAACCTCTTGAATAGGTCAGTTTGGGTCTCCATCAATAGAGCAAACACCCGGGTAGGCTTCTTCTGGAAGTTTGATGTGGCGTGTTGTAAGCAGTTGGTGGTGGTTGGTTTTGATAATTTATGGGCGGATTGTTTTGTGGATGTTTGTACGCAGGTGCGGGAGTTTGGTAGTTCGGAGGTGGAGTTTGGTAGTTTGGAGGTAGAGTTTGTTAATTTGGGGGGTGGGGTGGGGGTGGATTTTGGAAGGTATTTTGTAGAGCGTGATAATTAGGGGGGGGGTGTTTGCAATGTTGGTTGTGTGTAATATACGGGCACTGCATTGTACGGAGCGGGTATATAGGTATTATGGGGTGGTGAAGCATAAACATCCATCGGAGACAAGAATTCTTTCTTTCTTTTAGGTCTTAGGCTGGGAGTTTGGGAATTGTTTCCCACGTCCTTTTTCTTCTTTCTGATGAAGCCCGTTCAGCTTGATCCGGTAGTTTTTTCGGCTATACTTATAATTCGTCCTGACTTGAGACCATCTTCTACGGCCTCCCCCATTTTACAAGTTGAGAGAATGGCCTTCCTGCCATTGATAGAATTCGGTTGTAGAAGTCCATTTCTTGGGAACGGATAAAGACTGAGACCAATTCTTCTTCGCTCATTGGCGGTTGTACTCGAGCAGCTTCAGTTCTCCACCTACTTTTGTATTCTCGATAATTTTCAGTGGATTTGTGCTTTATCATTTCCAAATAGTACCCGTTATGGTTCACATTTTGCGGGCGGGGTTAGCGCTGGGAAAGCTACTTCGAACTTGTTGGTGCTCTTTCGGACTTTGTTTTGAAAAAAAGTCGCCACCTAATTAAGAAAATTAGGAAAGCCAAGGGTGAATGGTTTATTCCAACACTGTGAAAAAATCCTTTGTAATTCAAAGTTCTAGGTAAGGGTTCTGGTGATCTCCTAGGGAAGGTGTTAGGCACCGTAGTATTAAGGATCCGTACTATATGATTGACCTTCGGATTCCAATGCATGAGTATCTGCCTAAACTATTTATTTAGTGTTTGTTACCGCGTTTATAAAATCTTTCATTTATTACATATCATTTAATTTGGAAAAGAATTGAATATATTCCCCCTTATATATGGGGTATTTAGGTTCGGATTTATAATGTCCGGATACGAATAATCTCCTTTTATGTATAAGGATAGTATTTTTTAATAAAGAAACAAAACGTTTTGATTGTGGTATGTAAACAAGTATGTTTTTTCCATTCATGCATATTCCATACTTGGCTTTGGGTCAATCCGTTTAGCACGTTTAGAACACCTTATTCTAAAACACCTTATTTTATGAATATTTTTCAAGTGAAGGAAAATGATCATGACTTTATGAAATAATTAGTTTTTATTATATGTAAATGTATGTATAAAAATGGGTTCGGGCTTTTAAATCCACAACTCTCTTAAGGGAGATTCATTTTTCTGTTTTGGGCTTGGCCCAAGTTTCTTTTATAGTTGTTTCATTTTCTGAAAATTAGTTTAAAGTGGGCCTTCAAAATATGCACTATTTCCAGAGAAAATGTTAACCATATATCTTTATTTTCTTGTTATTGGGATAGGCCCAACAAAATGCTTATCTCCATTCTTCATTATTTTCTGAAGGATATATCTTTTGGTTTTCAAAATCTAATCTGATCTTGTTTAAAAAAATACCATAGTTCTTGTGATTTTGAAATTCTCTTTCATTTTTTTAACTTATATCAAAACAGTTTGTTTTTTCGTCTTTTAAACTTGAGAAGTTATTTACGCTAATTTTTTCTTTGAAAACTTGTTTTGGGGATCTAAAGTCGAACTAAACGGCATAAGCATCGTTGTCCTCAAACGGATAATTCATAACCATAAAATTCCAATAATATGTGAGTTTTACAAGTTTTTACAAATACAATTACAGCAAGATTACGAACAAAAGGAAAGCATAAATAACAAAAAAAAAAAAAAAAAAGGAAGGCGAAGGCTAGGGGCATACCAAGCCCCTAGTTGGCCATTTTCACCTATGGTTGGGCCTTCTACGCACTTTCTTTTAATATTATCTTCCTATCTTCACCGGACTCGATAAATGAAAAAAAAAATTGTCTGTTGGGCCTTGGCCAAGGCCCAACAGGTTAGCATGACTCAGCCCGAATAGCCATGCAGTGGGGAAAGAAAAATAAGAAGAACCCGGTTAGTTTCGATTTATTGAATTTATCACGCACATATACATACACATATAACATACCTACCATATTTATACACATAGATATACTACTTTCAAGTCATTGGTCATTGGCAGCCCAAGACTAGACAACAAAGAGAGTAACCGAGTTCCTTTTTTGCTTTTAGACTTATTGGAATATGGGCTAATCTTTATTAAGTCTGAATTGGGCTAGGCCCATTTATCCTTCTAAAATGAAGCTATGTCAAAGTTGAGTCCTAATGAGATTCCCATCCTATTTTTACTTACTAGTATACGTACTCGCGCGATGCGCGGATCGCTTCAAAAGAAATGAATCATTATAAATATTGTGCCTAAGATGTTAAAATAAGGACACAACACTTAAAAGATTAAATAAAGATGAAAGAAGAGATATTTACTTGTTCATAATTTTACAGTTTATCAATAATGTTCTGCTAACAATGCATAAAAATTGCAGCTTTATATAGTTTAGAAAGAAAATAAATTATGCAGTAATAATAACGTTTTATATGTATATAGCATATATAAGAAGTATATTGATTGCAATTAAATAAAAAGGATATTAAAGTATGTTTTTACATGAAATTAGGTCCCCACAAAAGAAGAAAAATAATGCTTACAGGATCTGTGAAGGGGATACACACATAAGGAAAATGTCTCCATGAGCCTAAGTTAAAGACTTGCATATGCTCCCAAACCGCTTACTTTTTATTCCACAACGTGATTGCAACACAGCCGTGCACATAAGAATGTAAATTGCCAAGTTTGTGTGCTGCGTGTTACCAGCAAGAAGCATTAATGGCCTTCCAATTGCACTCGCTAGCATAAAAGACTCTTAAATCCCTGTGCATAAAGTCCTCTACATTCAACACTGAATCCCTGCACATACATCTGGACATAATATCTCTCAGTTTTTCTTCTGCCCTGAACTGATAAAGAAGTAGACTTGAAAGAAGTATGTTGAATGAACAGGTACATATGTTATCATTTCAGATGACAAATATAAACAAATACCCACTGCATGGAAGTATCAAAAGATATTCCAATTGATAAATAAAGCAACAACAACAGCTTTTGTTGCTAAAAAGCATATTATCTAGCAGATGAGATACAGGTAGTTCGTTCCTTATGAGTCAGTTTAGCAAGACAAAGTATTGCAGTGGTGATGAAGCTTTCCGAGACATTACATCTATTTGTTCTCAAAACCAAGGTTGCTTGAAAAATATTACTAATTCCAGAGTAAGAAAAGTATGCTTTTTATTTCAAACAGAAGGTCTGTCTCAGGAAGCATACTTGAGTGTCACATTATCTCAGTAGGTAAAAAGCTCTTGTAGCTAAAAACTAAAAAGAGAGCATATATGAAGAGAAGGATTTTGAAGAGATTCAAGTTGACAGTAGCTCAATATACAGTGATAAGAAGTAACTTAAACTTAGTAAAATGTAACTGTTGGGAGCTTAAAGACTCTTCCTCTGGTTCAGCAATATCCTCCTCACTGTCACTACAAATTAGAGCATCACTACCATGCTGCTCATAATATATCTGCCTTCAGCGAACCATTGATTGGTATTCAGCTACGAAATTTATATGCTTTGTGAATAATATTGAGAACAAAGTGTATGGGATAAAATCCTCATTTTGATTAAGAAGAAGCAATTCACATAATCAATTCATTTAGCAATCTGTCTGGCATGGTAAGACCAAAAGATCAAAAGACAGTAGTAAAAGATAACAATTAAGCGAAAAGTTTATTTAACAACCTCTCAAATCAAATTACGAAAAACCTCTTTGTACACTACAGTTTTGGCTTCATTTGTTATTTTCCCATCATCGTCGTAAACCAAAATCTTTAACCCTTCCCTATTTGTCACCCGTGAAAGAGCAACAGACAGTTGTCCATGTGTAAACACTAGTTTCTTCAAAAATAACCCCACATGAGATAGCGACTGGCCTTGACTTTTATTAATGGTCATGGCAAAAGACACAACGTTGGGAAATTGTCTTCGCTGGAACTTAAAAGGTATTCTCGCATCAGATTTAGTCAACATCATTCTTGGGATAAACACTTTTTCTCTAGCCATTTTCCCTGATAAAACCTTGGCTTCAATAACTCGATTTCCAAGTCTTGTGATGATCAACCTTGTGCCATTACACAACCCCGATGATTGGTCTATATTTCTCAACAACATCACTGGTACACCCACCTTCAATGTAATTGAGTGATTTGGAATTCTAGAACATTTAATGTTGTTCAGGAATTCCGGTGTATGTACATGCCCCAACGCTGTAAAAGAATGATCAGACATACAAACAGAATCAGAACTCAGGTATGTCTTCTCAGGATTATGATTAAGTGAAACCATATATTCATTAATCGACTCCACCATGTTAAGAGTCGGAGCAAGAATCGCTCTTTGCTGGAGGTAATCAATGTCACTGGAATGACTAAAGAAATCAGGATATGTACTCTCTACAATTGCCGATATTGGATCATCACAATCATTTATGAGAAGATCATCGGGGATTTGAACTGTTTTAATCCCATCAACGGAGCTTCCAATATTTCCATCACCGATTGCTAAAATCCAATCAGAAAAGTTTCTTAACTCTTCCAAATGTCCACCTAACTGATTTCCTTGCAATCTCATATTCCTTGTTAGCTTTAAGACTTCACAATGCCTCCATAAATCTGAAGCATTTAAAGTAGCATTAACAATATCTTGCCTACTTCCTTTCGTAATGACCGGCAAAATTTGCCTGAAGTCACCAGCAAGAACAACTGTTATCCCTCCAAAAGGTTTATCTAAACTGGATCTGTCTCTCTAAATCTAACAATATCTCTAATAGTTTGATCAAGAGCTTCAAAATAGTACCTATGCATCATTGGTGCCTCATCCCAAATAATTAACTTTCTCTTGACAATCAGATTTGCTAGAGGACTACCTTGCTTTATATTGCATGTTGCATCTTCAGTTGGATTGAGAGGAATTGCAAATCTCGAATGAGCTGTCCGACCTCCTGGTAACAAAAGCGATGCAATGCCACTTGATGCGACAGTTAACACAATATCTCCTCTAGATCGTATTGCAGAAGACAAAGTCCTCCAGATAAAAGTCTTGCTAGTTTCTCCATGACCATATAAAAAGAACAATCCACCTTAGGCTTCACTCACTGCTGTCATTATTTTGTCATAAACTGTCTTTTGCTCAACTGTCAAATTCATTAACAATTGTTGGTGTTCCACCATCAAAGAGCGCTTGTCATAATACAATTCATCGTTGATTAATCTATTGGAACTGTCCACTTCTTCCTCACTTTAAACAGGTTTTGGCATTGTTGAAAAATCTTGAAAACTTCTTCCGCAACCTTTCAAAAAAATCTCCAACTTTTGTAAACAATGATTTTTCAGTTCATCAACTGATACCTCTGCCTCTGAAAGAACAAATATATCACAGAATATGAATGGTATTAATATAAAAGTATCTTATTTACATAAGGACAAAAAGGTTTATTAAACGTCCCATTTAGTTATGTTAATTATTTTTAGTTATGGATTGTACAGGAGGACTTAGGAATGCTATATTCAGGAAAGTAATGGCATATAAAAAGGAAAGTAAATAATACATATTATGGATAGGTTTCACTACACTTGCATTGCTTCCCAATCAGTTTCCCCTTTATATGTTCTTTTCTGTCATCCTACGACTAAATAAACCTTGATATCTTCATATGTACGCTAATAATAATGTAAAACATCATATCATAACTTGTGAATAGAAGTTTAGATTTATACCCGGATTAGATAATAATACTCTTTCTTCGTGGAGGATATCCTCTGATAATCATTGCCATGTTGATTGCCAAACATACTCTGGCCGTGACATCGAATTGGATAATAACAGCATTGCAAATAATTGTCTCAGATACGATGGCATTCCCCAGTCACTTGCTTCCTTTATGGAATCAACATACTCTCTGTCATCATCTAATAAGCCAAGTGCATAACACGCATCTCTAAAAGTGGTGTGATCGCGATTGTTAATTCTTTTAAGATCCCCATAGCATGTTTGTCACGACCCGACTAGGGGGCCACGACGAGCACCCGGTGCTACCCCACCCGGGCACCCCGTTATCATGCATATCATAACATCTAGGTGAACCATAATTCATTTCATGCATTTTAAATCATTAATCAAGCTAGTCCCATTGGACGATCATCATCAATTAACATATCATAGGCATCTATGCCATGTCAAATATACAAGGCCGACGAGGCCAACAAAAGATATACAAAACATAGGCCAACATGGCCAAACATCTCTACCCACATACACATGACTACGAGCCTCTAAGAGTATGACATATCATGAGCGGGACAGGACCCCGCTATGCCCATAGTTATATACACAAAAGAATGAGTACCCAAAAGATATGGCTCCGAAGGAAATGGAGCTCTCTATGAAATCTTCAAATAGGCAGCTATGGGTCAAGTCTGTCTCCCTGTGCACCTGCGGGCATGACGCAGCGTCCACAAACAAAAGGACGTCAGTACGAAGAATGTACTGAGTATGTAAAGCATGATTAACATTGATATACAACATAATGAACAATATATATGGAATAGCATAGGAGGGGAGACAATAATATCATCATCATCATGTCGCTTACTTACTCACATCGTCATTCGTATTCTTATACATAGTCTCATCACATTCTTTTACATAATATATATACATACATAATCATTTCGTATACATGGCATTTACATAGCGTACCCGACCTCATTGGATCAGTATTTCATATACATACTTGGCCAACCAAGGCTCAATGTTACTCATACCTGGCCCTACCAAGGCTTCAGGGTTATCCGTACCATCTGCAGATGTGTGCGCGCATTTCGAAATCGTATACATATTCTATACATATTCATACCCATATATTCTACCCGGCGTTATAAGCTCGGGGTTTCATTATAGCCCTTCAGGGGCACGTATGAGCATAACAGCCCGTAGGCACTCTTAGCATCATTATTATCACCATCATCATTACTATCATTATCGTTATTGTTACTTCTATATCGTAGTCCTACTCGTCACCTGAGGTGCGTAGCGCATTCGTAGTACCAATCAAGGATAGTGAGCTTATGAGCTCGGAATGTGAAACATTTGTAGTCAACATGCTCATATAGAGGGATTAGGAGTTTGGCCAAAGAACCATGCCTTATGAAAGAAGGGTTAGCCTTACATACCTCTTTGTCGAATTATTCTACACTTGCACGTACTCCTTCGATGCTCACGTTTTTACCTTCATTAAGGCCATACTATCATTAGTATCGATAACTAGTGCACATGGCTAGAACTAGAGAAAATTGGACCGCATCTCCTTTATCTATACAACATTTGTCCATATCATAATTCAACCCCAAACGTCAACAACACATTTATAATATCATTTCCATGGCCATTAATCATCTACATTATCCACATTCTCAATTCACTTCCATTTGTCCCTATTTAGGGTCACAACACCCAACTTCGTTCATCCATATACAATGTTTATTTCATGATCTTAACGTCATTTATAACACACTCATATCACAATACAACAACAATCATGATTCAATTCAAACTATGTCTCAAAAACGTCACTATTCATCATTCATGTCCTAGTGGACCATGTTTTCTACAATCCATGCATTTTAATTCTCCCATACCGTAAACATCATATAAAAATCATGAATCTTACCTTAGAAGTTGTAGGGACAAGCTTTTGTTGATAATACTCCACTTTGAGTAAAACCCTAGTCTTTCTCCATTTGGGTTTCTTGACTTTAGATGATCCTTGATGGGTTTCTACCTTGGATTTACTTGTTTAATGTGGTTGATGGATTAATACCCTTGAAAACTTGTACAAAAGTTGTAGAGAGATGTTTTAGAGAGAGAGAGGAAATGTGGAAATGATTTTCATGAACTTGGTCTTTATTTATTAAATTATCACCGAATTGCCGGGTTCCATTATACGGTCCGTATAATGGTTATACGGTCCGTATAATAGACCGTGAAATGGGTCTGCCCAGCACCCCTTCACTGTGACTACTTGACGGTCCGTTATACGGTCCGTAAAACAGTTTTACGGTCCGTATAACTGACCGTAAAACGTTACTAGTGAGCAACCTTTCACTGTGACCATTTGACGGTTCGTTATACGGTCCGTATAAATTTTTTACGGTCCGTATAACTGACCGTAAAGTTCCACCAGCAACCAACCTTCACTGTGATGGTTTTACGGTCCACTATACGGTCCGTATAACATTATACGGTCCGTATAATGAGCCGTAGAACTCATCAGTCACTGAACTTAGTTTCGCCACTTCGTTTGATCTCCGATCCTCATGAAACCTTCTTAACACTTGTTTAACACTTCAATACTAATCTAAGGGACGTTATAACTCTTTCCCAAAATGCCCTTAAGTCATCATTAACCCGATACTCGTATTTCGCTAGTTCATTCACTTGCGTACCAACGGAAGATTTTTCCGAGGTGTAACATTCTCCCCCCCTTAAGAACATTCGTCCTCGAATGTCGAGAACACCCGGGATTTTATAAAAATTTCGCCAGAGTTTCCCCTATAACATGGCACTAACAACCTGTCACAACAACCCATAATATCGATGCCACACAGGGCCACATCATAACAACATGAAAATTTTTGGCCACACACGACCCATAAGCATAAAAGGAAAACATCCATACCTTATGATTTTGACGTCTCATCTTGGGCTTCTCCCAAGGGCTGAAATAAATGCGGGTACTTGGATTGCATATTTTCTTCCGCTTCCCATGTCATTTCCTCTCGATTATTATTTTTCCACAAAACTTTAACTGAGGCCACTTCTTTGTTTCTAAGCCTCCGTACTTGCCTATCTAATATGGCAATGGGTATTTCATCATAAGTTAACTTTTCTGTCACTTGAATATCATTCACTGGGACGACCCTCGTAGGATCTCCAACACACTTCCGAAGCATCGAGACATGGAAAACCGGGTGAACTGACTCCAAGTCTGGAGGTAAGTCTAATTCATAGGCCACTTTGCCTATCTTTCGCACAATTTCATAAGGCCCTATATACCGGGGACTAAGCTTCCCCTTTTTGCCAAATCTCATAACGCCCTTCATCGGCGACACTTTCAAAAACACCCAATCCTTAACTTGAAACTCTAATTCCCTTCGACGATTATCTGCATAAGACTTTTGGCGACTTTGAGCCGCCAACAACCGATCTCGTTTGAGCTTGACTTTCTCTATGGCTTGTTGGACCAAATCAGGCCCCATTAACTTGGCCTCTCCCGTTTCAAACCACCCAATCGGGGATCTACACTTTCGCCCATATAAAGCTTCATATGGTGCCATTAGGATGCTGGAGTGATAACTATTATTGTAAGCAAACTCAATGAGTGGCAAATGGTCATCCCAATTTCCCCCAAAATCTATCATGCATGCCCGTAACATATCTTCAAGAGTCTGGATGGTGCGTTCAGCTTGCCCATCGGTCTGTGGGTGAAATGCCGTGCTAAGGCGCACTTGGGTCCCTAGACCCCCTTGAAAGGACTCCCAAAATTTGGCCGTAAACTGAGTTCCTCTATCGGAGATAATAGACACTGGGACACCATGGAGTCTCACTATTTCTTTAACATAAAGCCTTGTATAATCTTCTGCCACATAGGTCGTCCTGACCGGTAAGAAATGAGCTGATTTAGTGAGTCTATCCACAATCACCCATATGGAATCATACTTGCGTCGAGAACGAGGTAGCCCTGTAATGAAATCCATATTAATCACTTCCCACTTCCAAGTTGGGATTTCTATAGCTTGCAATAAGCCACCCGACTTTTGGTGTTCTATTTTTACTTGTTGGCAATTGGAACATTGGGCTACAAACTACGCTACATCTTCCTTCATCCCATTCCACCAATATATAGACTTAAGATCATGATACATCTTCATCGTTCCAGGGTGAACGGAGTAACGGGAACAATGAGCCTCTCTCAAAATCTGGTGGCGTAAGTCTGCCACATCGGGGACACATAGCTTGCCTCGGCATCGGAGGGCTCCATCTCCCGAAATATCAAATGGTGACCCCTCTTTCTGAGCGAGCGTATCTCTGTACTGCATTAGCCTGGAATCCTCACCTTGCCGCTCTTTTACTTCCGCTACTAGCGACGGAACTGCCGAATTCTGAATGGTAGCTCTGCTGCTACCTGAGTCCACTACTCGGACCCCTAGGCTGGCTAGCTGCTGAAGCTCACGGGTCATTTCTCTCTTTTCTTGTCGCACATCGCATAAGCTTCCCATAGACCTGCGGCTAAGAGCATCGGCCACAACATTTGCCTTTCCGGGGTGGTACAGGATTTCGACGTCATAGTCTTTTAGCAACTCTAGCCATCGTCGTTGCCGCAAATTTAACTCTTTCTGCTTGAAGATGTACTGGAGACTCTTATGATCTGTATAAATATCCACGTGGACACCATATAAGTAATGTCTCCATATCTTTAAAGCATGGACCACCGCGGCCAATTCTAAGTCATGGGTAGGATAATTCTGTTCATGTTTCCGTAATTGTCTAGAAGCATACGCGATCACCTTACCATTTTGCATCAATACACAGCCTAGCCCGACGCCTGAAGCATCACAATAAACAACATATCCTTCCACTCCCTCTGGAAGTGTCAAGACTGGGGCAGAAGTCAATCTGTCTTTCAACTTTTGGAAACTACGTTCACAAGCATCTGTCCATTGAAACTTAGCTGACTTCTGAGTCAACTTTGTGAGCGGTGCAGAAATAGAAGAGAAACCCTCAACAAATCTTCTGTAATACCCGGCTAAGCCCAAAAAGCTACGAACCTCTGTAGGGGTTGTGGGCCTTGGCTAAGTTTTCACTGCCTCGATCTTTTGACTATCCACTCGAATACCATCAGCTGCAACAATATGGCCCAGGAATGATACCGAGTTCAACCAAAACTCACATTTGGAGAATTTTGCAAACAACTCTCGAGCTCGAAGAACTCCAAGGACGGTTCGCAAATGCTCCGCATGCTCAGCCTCGGATCTAGAGTACACTAGGATATCGTCATTGAATACAATCACGAATAGGTCCAGAAAGGCCTGAATACATTGTTCATTAAGTCCATAAACACTGCCGGTGCATTAGTTAGCCCAAACGACATTACTCGGAACTCGAAATGGCCATATCTTGTTCTGAAAGCTGTCTTAGGGATATCTTTCTCCCTAACTCTTACTTGGTGATACCCGGACCTCAAATCAATCTTTGAAAACCATTTGGCACCATGCAATTGATCAAATAAATCATCAATCCTCGGGAGGGGATACTTGTTCTTAATTGTCACTTTATTCAATTGCCGATAATCAATGCACATTCTCAAGGAGCCATCCTTCTTCCGGACGAACAATACGGGTGCTCCCCACGGGGATGAACTAGGCCGAATGAAGCCTTTTTCAAGCAAGTCTTTCAATTGCTCCTTCAACTCTTTCAACGCTGCGGGTGCCATCCTATAGGGAGGAATAGATATGGGATTTGTGTCTGGCAACACATCAATCGCAAAATCTATCTCTCGCTCGGGAGGAAGGCCTGGAAGCTCTTCCGGGAACACATCCGGAAATTCGTTCACTACCGGAACTGATTGAAGAGTCGGCGACTCAACTTCTACATCTCGAACTCACACTAGGTGATAAATACACCCTTTAGTGATCATCTTCCTCGCTTTTAGATAGGAAATAAACCTACCCTTTGGTGACGCCGTATTCCCTTTCCATTCTAAGACTGGTTCGCCCGGGAACTGGAAACGAACCATCTTCATTCTACAATCAACATTGGCGTAGCAAGAAGCCAACCAATCCATGCCCATAATAACATCAAAATCTACCATTTTTAGTTCAT
Organism: Lycium barbarum; assembly: GCF_019175385.1. Classification (NCBI taxonomy): domain Eukaryota; kingdom Viridiplantae; phylum Streptophyta; class Magnoliopsida; order Solanales; family Solanaceae; genus Lycium; species Lycium barbarum. The sequence continues at coordinate 58,569,027 of NC_083340.1, forward strand.
GCAAATCAGCTACTGTACGGCGGTCACATATCACCACTACGCAATCTCTATACACTCGGCTAGCTATCACCGATTCGCCAACGGGCGTAGACACCTCAAAAGGCTTAATAGACTCCGGCTCAATTATAAATCGACCCGCAATATATGGAGTAACATAAGACAATGTGGAGCCCGGATCAATCAAAGCATATACATCATGAGAGAATACCGATAATATACCTGTGACCACATCAGGAGAAGACTCAAGATCTTGGCGTCCAGCCAAAGCATAAATACGGTGCTGAGGACCGCTGGAACTGGGAGCTCTGCCTCTACCTCTACCATGGCCAACCGGCGCATGTGAACCTGGCCCCATAGGGCGTGCAGATGCTGAAGACCCGGCTATCGACCCTGATGGCTGGGCCCTACCTCTACCCTGTACTGAGGGGCAATCACGCATAATGTGGCCTGGTCGACCACAAGAATAGCAAGCATCTGAATCTGATCGGCACTGACCCCAATGCAACTTCCCACACTGGGAACATCGTGGCACGGGTGGTCTAGACTGGCCTGAATCATCTCTATACTGAGGCCCTGAATGAGCAGATCTATCCAATCTCTGGCCTGAAAACCGTGGGAGCGCACTGGTCATAGAGTAGCCTGCATGCCTAGGGGGCTGCTACCGGTGCCCACCTCTGGACTCACTCATCGGCCCCGAAGATCTAGCCCTCTTGCTATGTCCCCTATCCTGTTCACGTTCATTCCTCCGCTGCTGTAGGTGTTCCTCCAATTCCTGAGCATGCGCCTGAATACGTGCAATATCCATGCCATCCTGAAGAGATGCAGTCAAGCATTTATCCATCAAATGTGGCCCTAGGCCCTTCACAAACCGGTGCACCCGATCGCCCATATCCGCTACCATGGCCGAAGCATACCTAGCCAAGGAATTGAAGCGGAGACTATACTCTGTAGCACTCATGCTACCTTGCCTCAGATTCAATAATTTATCGGCCCTAGCTCGCCGAACTTCTGGAGGCATGTAGTGACGGAGAAAAGCATCGACAAACTCTTGCCATACCGGCGGAGGTGCATTGGCTCCCCGCGAAGCCATCCAAACCGTGTACCACTGGATTGAGACATCCCTCAATCTGTATGACGCTAGCTCCACCGATTCGGTGTCTGAAGCATGTATCAATCGGAGCGTCCTTAGCATACCATCAACAAAGTCCTGGGGATCCTCCTCCAGTTTCGACCCAAAGAATTCCGGGGGTTTCAAAGCAATGAAGTCACGGGCCCTTGCGCTAACAGTCCTGTCACCTTGCCCCGCCCTTGGCCTCTGAGTCTGGGCCGCAACCAACTGAGTCAACAAATTAATGGCCTCTCTTACGTCTTGGCCTGAAGCATTCGGCGGAGGAGCTGGAGCTGGGGCTGAGGCTCCCACGTGCTCCTCAGTAATAGGCACTGTCTGGGAGGACTGAGATTGAGCCGCACTCTGGGACTCATCTTCCTCTACTACTGGTGGCGGTGCTCTTTCAGCCCGCTTTTCTGCCACCGTCTTGCCCCTTTGGGCTGCTGTAGCCTTTTTCTTTTTAGGCATCTCTGAAATACACAACACACGATTTAAGAACAAGAATTTCTTACATCATAGCTTTATCGCACGATTCTTATGAAGAAAGAAGGTCATATATTCCTAAGATGTCCGCAGCTTCTCGTTTATAAGTGTGGCGCGCAACACACCCATAACCAAGACTCTACTAGACACGGCTCGTAGACACATCCTAGGACTCAACTGCTCTGATACCACTTTTGTCACGACCCGACTAGGGGGCCACGACGAGCACCCGGTGCTACCCCACCCGGGCACCCCGTTATCATGCATATCATAACATCTAGGTGAACCATAATTCATTTCATGCATTTTAAATCATTAATCAAGCTAGTCCCATTGGACGATCATCATCAATTAACATATCATGGGCATCTATGCCATGTCAAATATACAAGGCCGACGAGGCCAACAAAAGATATACAAAACATAGGCCGACATGGCCAAACATCTCTACCCACATACACATGACTACGAGCCTCTAAGAGTATGACATATCATGAGCGGGACAGGACCCCGCTATGCCCATAGTTATATACACAAAAGAATGAGTACCCAAAAGATATGGCTCCGAAGGAAATGGAGCTCTCTATGAAATCTTCAAATAGGCAGCTATGGGTCAAGTCTGTCTCCCTGTGCACCTGCGGGCATGACGCAGCGTCCACAAACAAAAGGACGTCAGTACGAAGAATGTACTGAGTATGTAAAGCATGATTAACATTGATATACAACATAAAGAACAATATATATGGAATAGCATAGGAGGGGAGACAATAATATCATCATCATCATGTCGCTTACTTACTCACATCGTCATTCGTATTCTTATACATAGTCTCATCACATTCTTTTACATAATATATATACATACATAATCATTTCGTATACATGGCATTTACATAGCGTACCCGACCTCATTGGATCAGTATTTCATATACATACTTGGCCAACCAAGGCTCAATGTTACTCATACCTGGCCCTACCAAGGCTTCAGGGTTATCCGTACCATCTGCAGATGTGTGCGCGCGTTTCGAAATCGTATACATATTCTATACATATTCATACCCATATATTCTACCCGGCGTTATAAGCTCGGGGTTTCATTATAGCCCTTCAGGGGCACGTATGAGCATAACAGCCCGTAGGCACTCTTAGCATCATTATTATCACCATCATCATTACTATCATTATTGTTATTGTTACTTCTATATCGTAGTCCTACTCGTCACCTGAGGTGCGTAGCGCATTCGTAGTACCAATCAAGGATAGTGAGCTTATGAGCTCGGAATGTGAAACATTTGTAGTCAACATGCTCATATAGAGGGATTAGGAGTTTGGCCAAAGAACCATGCCTTATGAAAGAAGGGTTAGCCTTACATACCTCTTTGTCGAATTATTCTACACTTGCACGTACTCCTTCGATGCTCACGTTTTTACCTTCATTAAGGCCATACTATCATTAGTATCGATAACTAGTGCACATGGCTAGAACTAGAGAAAATTGGACCGCATCTCCTTTATCTATACAACATTTGTCCATATCATAATTCAACCCCAAACGTCAACAACACATTTATAATATCATTTCCATGGCCATTAATCATCTACATTATCCACATTCTCAATTCACTTCCATTTGTCCCTATTTAGGGTCACAACACCCAACTTCGTTCATCCATATACAATGTTTATTTCATGATCTTAACGTCATTTATAACACACTCATATCACAATACAACAACAATCATGATTCAATTCAAACTATGTCTCAAAAACGTCACTATTCATCATTCATGTCCTAGTGGACCATGTTTTCTACAATCCATGCATTTTAATTCTCCCATACCGTAAACATCATATAAAAATCATGAATCTTACCTTAGAAGTTGTAGGGACAAGCTTTTGTTGATAATACTCCACTTTGAGTAAAACCCTAGTCTTTCTCCATTTGGGTTTCTTGACTTTAGATGATCCTTGATGGGTTTCTACCTTGGATTTACTTGTTTAATGTGGTTGATGGATTAATACCCTTGAAAACTTGTACAAACGTTGTAGAGAGATGTTTTAGAGAGAGAGAGGAAATGTGGAAATGATTTTCATGAACTTGGTCTTTATTTATTAAATCATCACCGAATTGCCGGGTTCCATTATACGGTCCATTATACGGTCCGTATAATGGTTATACGGTCCGTATAATAGACCGTGAAATGGGTCTGCCCAGCACCCCTTCACTGTGACTACTTGACGGTCCGTTATACGGTCCGTAAAACAGTTTTACGGTCCGTATAACTGACCGTAAAACGTTACTAGTGAGCAACCTTTCACTGTGACCATTTGACGGTTCGTTATACGGTCCGTATAAATTTTATACGGTTCGTATAACTGACCGTAAAGTTCCACCAGCAACCAACCTTCACTGTGATGGTTTTACGGTCCACTATACGGTCCGTATAACATTATACGGTCCGTATAATGAGCCGTAGAACTCATCAGTCACTGAACTTAGTTTCGCCACTTCGTTTGATCTCCGATCCTCATGGAACCTTCTTAACACTTGTTTAACACTTCAATACTAATCTAAGGGACGTTATAACTCTTTCCCAAAATGCCCTTAAGTCATCATTAACCCGATACTCGTATTTCGCTAGTTCATTCACTTGCGTACCAACGGAAGATTTTTCCGAGGTGTAACAATGTTGGACCTCTAATGACATTCAACAGTAATCTGAGATAATATAACTTGCCACTTCCAGGAGGAACAAAGAAGATCCTTCCTATGGAAAATGCAGAAGATTTTCTTTTTTCCCATTTTTTCATTTTTCTATCCCACACAAACTTAAGAGGAAATTTTGCATATGTTAATTCTCTTGCTTCAGCAAATTCTTCATTTGCCTTAAACCAACTTAAAAACATTAATTCCTTTACACTTGGTTTATTGGCAACAACATCAATTGGATCATCATCAGCAAATATGACATTCTGCTCATCTTCAAGATGAAATGCTAGCCTTTCCACAGGAGGTTCCCTATGGTGAATTGGATATTTGTATATTCTCCCAGCTGCTTCACATGATGATATGTATCGACAATCATAGTACATATTGATTTCATCAACATTTGATGAATCTTCATCATGCATACTTTGAGAAAAAGTAGTCGTGATGCGATCATTTCCTTTATTAACGTACTTAAATAAGTACTTAATGGATCTTGACTGGTTGCACCATTCCACATTTATATGAGCACCATACTTCAATAATAAGAAGCGATTATGCGGCACCACAAACCTGTTATCCAAGTCAATACCATCCTTCTTTATAGTTCTACCAGTGCCCCTTCTTCTGTAAACAGGATAACCATCTTCATCGATTATGGTCGACACAACAAACTTTTTTGGAAAGTGCTTTGTGCATCTGCCATTCTGCATGCAAGAAGATAATTTTCTAGCAGAACCACATAGCCCATGCATCATGAATAATTTCACAGCCTTGTAATACTGAGGATCAACCAATTCATCTGGTACTTCCGCCGAAACAATTCTATTAATATCAGTAGCAGTTGGATATTTATTATGCTCATGAAGAAAAAACAAGATGTGAGCATGAGGTAGGCCTCGTTTTTGGAATTCAATTGTATAAATCACTACATCAAAAAAAAGAATTTATTTAATATACAAATAGTAGTTGGAATCTATATTAAAAAAAATCATTACCTTATTTACAATAAAAAAAAAAGCTCTTATTTAGACGGAGGAATTGTATACCTGCTTTTACTCTTCCAAAAATCTAGTTCTTTTGCAAATCCTTTATTAATCGGTCCAATTTGATTTTGAAAACTCTAGATAAAATGTCTGGACAATCCTCGGGATTTAAACCCCTACTCTCCACAAACCTACGAATCTCTGGCCACTTTGGATTGCAAGTAAATGTGATGAAAAGATCAGGGTATCCTGCCCATTTGCATATCGCCATAGCATCTTGATAATTTTGAAGCATGTACCGTGCACCCCTTGTGAAGGTGGATGGTAAAATGACCCTTTTTCCTTGAGAAGATGGATTAATTTCTCCACGCAGAAGTGCATTTGCTAACCCTTTATACATATGAGATCTCAACAGCTTTTGATTAATCCTAATATACCTCAATCGAGAGGATTCCATCATTGTATATGCATCGACCAAGAATTGTTGAAATAATCTTCTCGAAGACACAATCATTGGTTCTTCAACCCTCCTTTCTTGAATTTTGTAAGCAAAATATTCTCGTATGCTTACACGTTGCCTCCCTCCAGATGTACCTAAGGGAATGTCCTCTCTATAGCCGTCTTCACCATATGGAAAAGTAAAGGATATTGAAGGCTTAAATAGGCAGCATTCAGATCATTAATCCTTTGTAGCTGTCTAGATTGGGTATCAATGATGATATCTCTATCACATCTAGATAGTTCAAAATCTCCCACCACTAAAGCAGCTACCTCTGAAACCGTCGGTAAGTTGTATCTTCTTCCATCGGTGCTCCTTTTTCCAATTAATCTAAGTCTAACATTGGAGCGTCTATCTTCTTGAAATCTGTCTCGCACCATTCTAAATGTATTGGCCAAAACATTGTGGTCATCAAGCATTTTCTTTAGATCATCAACAATCTCAGCATGAAGTTTGTTTCCATTTTGACCATGACTGTGAAGAATTTTTCAGCAATAAATTAACAGTTATTGTATTGTCATCTAACATATTAATCAAAATATTATTATTGAAGAATGGTAGAGCACTAACCTCATAGCATGCATTCTATTTTGCATTTCATTTTTTGTATCATAGATATATAATTGCGCAAACTTTGGGATGGATCCCTCAGGTGGCAATAAGCTTCCAATTTGATGATAGTTCTGTCCAGACAATTTGAATGTTCTTGGTCCTCGTGTTTGATTTACAGAAACATCAACCTTTCCCCCCATAGATGTAAATGAAAACATAGAATTATAACTCCTAATATGCTCTCGAAAGTGGTTGCTTTTATGACCTGCGTAAAAGAAGAGTTGGTTATTATGAAATATATATGAAACGCAGATATTCTTTCAATAAGATAGACAGAGATATTTTTTATAACCCGATCCAAACAACAGTTGCTTTAAAATTTGAGGAGGCTCAGTTGGATTCGGCAGCTTTATCTTTCCACGACCGCAAAACAGAGAGAACTCTGGTCTTTGTTTTTTATAACGCTTGTTGATTCTTTCTTCGTTCCAAAAATATTCCCCACAAATTTTCACATTCATAAGTTGCATCTCCAATATCCCAGTACTCTGTTAATGAAAAAAATTGTAGTTGGGTTGAAGTCCGGTGCTACTTTTATGTGTCTTACTTACTTAATTCAATATGGATACTTTTTTTGAAAAAAAGGGAAATAGTACATACCTTCACTGCAAATGTCCCCGCAGTTGATGTCATCCTCTAAAAAATCAATAGTAAAATGAAAAATTCACTGAAGATATTGTTTTAAATGATACCTACTGGAAATAATTCACAATCTTAGTTACTATTCACATGCCTTCACAATCATCTTCATCTTCTTGACCTGTTATACATGACAGGAAAAAAGGAGGACAAATTAAATTTTATGCGTGTTTATACAGAGTTTACCATAAATGAATTTTACTACATAAGAACCAATTTCGCAATGAGAAAATCACACGATTATTTGTCGACATTCTTAAAAAACCAAACTCGATAGTACCTACTGACATTCGCTGTAAAACTTTACAGCTCAATCAAAGAGAAATAAACATATATTGGAACTGGGCATCAAGCCGCAGTTATCAAACTTTACCTTTATCATCTGGAGCAAAATTTAAATCAGGCAGCTGGTCTTGACTTTGGATACCTGATGATTTATTTTAGTATAAAATGAGTAATTCATTACATGGAAGTAGTAGCCAAAAAGAAAAAAATATTTTCCTGATAATTTAATATGGTCATGATTTCCTATTTAGAAAGATTTTAGCAACTCACGACGACAACTTGAATGATGTTGTGGCGTATCAAATTTTTCTCTCAAATTTCCGTGCTGCATACTGTAAACACTTGGATCCGTTATATGGTTCACCAAAATGCCTTTACCCTTCTTCTGCTTTGTACTTGTGGACAAACAACTTTCAAAATCTTCCACTAACATATTAAGATCAAATAAACTTAAAATCTAGTTCTTCCGGAACAATATAGATAATGTTTAGACACAAATCAAGGTCAGTTTAACATTCGAATAAGAAAATTTTTAATAACTTGTGGTACAAAATGATATAATACCAAACGGCGTCTTTATGCTAACGTGGTCAAGTTTGGATGGTGAAAATGTAAAGAGATAGGGACTTTACCATAAACATCTGGATCACAGTTTAAATCCGGCAGTATATCTTGACTTTGTATACCTGTGACCGATTCTTTTAATATAAAAGGCTTAATTAATAACTCAAAGTAGACCATAAAGAATACATTTTCATGACATTTCTAGATTTAGTTGAGCAACTCACCAGAACAATTTGAATGATCTTGCGGAGTAGCATTACTGAAACTCAAATTTCCATATCGCATATCGAAACGATTTGAATCTGTAATCTCATTCAATAAATATGCCTTTACCCATACTCTGCTTAGTACTTGTGGACAAACAACTTTCAAAATCTGCCATTAACAAATTAAGGTGTTAAAAGAAACTTAAAATTCAGATATTCTAGATGAATTTAGATAATAAACAAGTTGTTTATTAGTATGGAAATATTGAGAAAGGCTAAGGGTAAAAAGGGAAAATTCACAAAGTGGTTCATGGTAATATTATGGAAGGCTAGGGGCACAATGGGAATTTCACAAAATATTCAAGAAGGTTCCTGAAGGGGCCATGTTGGCCGTGTGGCATATGTCCATATTTTTATTAAATAGGGCTAATTATAAATACATATATGGACCAAAGCTTATATAGTAAGACAAGTGGTCATATTTGTTTAATTTAAGAAAGTTCAAGAAAAAGGGAGAAGGGGACATGTGTCCACCTTGTGTTGGTAGAAGCCATATATATATATATATATACAATTGGACCAAAATAAGACATATTCATCACAACTCAAGAAACTTGAAGAGGAAGCTAGGGCATTCGGCCATGGCTTCTAAAAATGATGCCATGGAAAGTGAATAAGAAAAATAAATTTTTTGTAGCATCTCAACTAGTTGGAAGGTCCTTATTAACGTGGAGGTGTTGTTGGAGCAATAAAACCATTCCTTTGTGCAAGGCACAACTCTAGCCAAGTTGAAGAGCTAAGAGGAAAAGGTAAGGTTTAACTCTCTTTCATATGTTATGGATGGTCTATGCATGTTGTTGAGTGTTGTAGTATGTGGAAATGGGTGAAATTCATGAAATATGCATGTGTGAGGTATGGCCGAATGGGAGTAGTGTTGTGTAGATATGATGAAATGATTTTATTTAGCAGTTTGATTGTGGTTGTTGTGAATTCCATAATAAAAATGAAAGTTTGATGGCTTGAAATGAAGTTGGAATCATTGTGGGATTGTTGAAGAAGTAAACGTGACATTAGTATGGTTTCTTATATTTATATTAATGATATTGCTAATGAGTAGGTTGTAAATATAATTCACGAATTTGGAAGTGAGACATGTGTTTGGAAGGTTGTAAGTTGGGTTGTTGTGATTGTATTGAATATGAGAAAAATGTCGTCGAATTATGTACAAGAAGTTACTAACGTTAGAATGTATTTTGGATTAATTGATGAAGTTGTTAGTGTGTAGATTGTTGATATAGTTCATGAACTTGGAAGAGACGAAATGTGTTGTTATTGTTCTTGTTGAATTTGGAAGGTTTCGGGTGAAGTGGTATGTTGGTTGGGTTGTTTGAACATTATGTGAATTGTTTGAAAGTTCTTGAACGATGTTAGAATATATTTTGGGATTGATTGTTGAAGTTGTTAGTATGATTGTTGGTAATGTTGTTGATAATTTGGCTGAGTTGAATTCTCGGATTGTTGTTGATAAAATTGGCTGAGTTAGATTCTCGGGGATGGTGTATTTACAGGGGAAATGCTGCCGAAATTTCGGAAGATTATAAACGAATTCATTTGAAAGACTAAGACAAGTATATGTCGATGAGTCTAATGATTATGTCAATTCTCTTGAATGTAGACTAGCAAGTTTGGACGAATAAGCGTAGCTAATAGGACGAGGAGCAGGTATGTAAGACTTACCCTTTCTTTCTTTTGGCATGATCTTTGTGAAACCAACATGACAAAGTATATGTATGATTTCAAAGAAACTCCTATTCTTAGAGCCACTAGGATGGCTAACGTTCTTGATTTCCACAAGCTGTTTCATATGGTTTTGATGCCTATCTATGATGTCCAAAGTTCGGTTGATATGTTTCCGAATGGCATTCGAGAGATAATTGATATGACTAATGTCTTGACTTTCAAATGAAAGCACGTTTGATTATTCCTTTGAGTCTTTGATACATTTTTGATACGTATATATGGTTCCAAAAGCTCTATTTGATTTGATCCATAACGACATTCGAAAGGTCCTAATATGATTGTTGCTTTGATTTTCCAAAAATGGCTTCTGAAACGTTCATAGAAGGTTTTGTACTTCAAACGCTCATAACTTTCTCATACTAAATCGGATTGACCCGAAACTTGTTTCTGAGCCTTCAGGTGTCGGTAAGTATACTTGTCCATCAAGTCTTCCATAATATATTCGGAGGTAACCGACCTTACGTCCCTCTGATAGAGGTATAACATTCTTTGGGCTCTCCTGCATGCTACTTACATGATATATGTATATGCTACATGAACATGATATATGTATATGTATATGGGGTAAGGGGTAAGGGGAAAGGTGAGGCGCTATAGACGTATTGCCACCTGATCAGTTGGTATCGGAGCCGGTGGTGGGGCAATCCCAGTGGTGGGGCAAACCTCAGCAAGAACGCTGAGTCCCAAAGGGGGGTGAGTGTAAGGCTTGCCTTAGGCGAATCCCACATTGGTTTAGGCAAATCCCACATTGGTTCAGGCAAATCCCACATCGGTTAATATCGTCCCGGACGCAGGATATATGTGGCTAAATGGATCGGAGCCGACGCCTCGGCAATATGATATGTTCTATTTTCCATATATATGAAAAAGAAATGTTTTTCAAAGAAAGCTAAGCATGCATGGTACCCGCCTAAAAGGCACTCAGATGTACAAGTTACTCTTTTACCCCATGATATGCTCTATATCTCAATTCTGTTATTATTCATAATTACATCTCTTACTATGTTACTATTCATGCCTTACATACTCAGTACATTGCTCGTACTGACCCCCTTTCTTCGGGGGCTGCGTTTCATGCCGCGCAGGTGCACCCTGATGAGTATAAGCCATTATAGAAGATTTTCCAGCGAAGTTGGAAAGCTCCATTTGCCCCTGGAGAGTTGCCGGGTCAGAGTATTGTGCTATGATGTCTTGGTTGAAGTTAGAGACTTTGCAGACAGAGTCGTGGGTGTAGGATGTCGGTTATGTAAGCGGCTCCATCAGCCGATGTGTCATTCTGTGTAAGTGATAAGTTTCAAATGATTACAGATTTTGTTTGATTTGAGAACAACGAAAAAGAATATTTCTGAAAGCTCTCATTATGTATTTCATTTAATTTAAGTTAGAAGTCCAAAGAGGTTATGTATGTAATAAGAGTCAGCGGGTTCGCTCAGCTCCGAATATGGGGTCGGGTGCCCATCACACCCTAGTAAGTTCGGGGTGTGACAAACTGGTATCAGAGCAGGTTGTCCTAGGGGTTGTCTGCAAAGTCGTGTCCAGTAGAGTCCTATTTATGGGTGTGAAGCTGGCCACATTTATAAACAGGAGGCTGCGGGGCATCTAGGGATTGTTGACCTTCTTTCTGTCTTAGATCGTGGGATAGAGCCAAGTCATAGGAAAGGAGATTCTTTATATAAGTCTGACATACGACGGAGAAGGTAAAGGATAATATGGAAAGTTATATAAATCTTGATGTATTTGTTCTGTTACCTGAAACTGGAAGCACTAGATGGCTGGAATGTGTCATATAGCCGTATGTTCTGTGAGGTATTGTCGGCATTTGCTACGTACAGATTTTGAAAAGTAAGAATGGTAAAGGAGATTCTACCAGAATTGTTGGGTATGCCTAACAGGAAATATCGTAAATAGACGATAAGTGGGATGTGATGTTTTAGAGGAGCCACGGATTTGGCATGGCATAAAGAAAAATTACGAGAAAGACGATTAGTAGTCTGAAGGATTAAAAGGGATAACGTCCGAGGTTAAGTAAGAGCAAGGTCTGTTGAAGGATTCAGAAAGTCGACAATCAGTTTTGCTGTAAATTATTATGTAAGGATGGTGAATGGAAATCCGAAAAGGCTGATAACCGAAGTATTCATAAGTAACGGCGATGAAGGTATATGTGCTACCATCGGGAATCTGGGAATCTAGGACGAATGGTAGTTATACACGAAAGTGAAAGGTGAATATTGAGGATCGAAAAGGGTAAAATAGTAATTGTAAAGGGAAGGCCGTGTTACGAAAATGTCTCGGAATCTGTTAGACCTCGACTTGCTCCAGATCATGTAATAAAGTTCATGCGAGAAAGTAGATGCGATTATATCAGCATTAAGGCACCGGATTTATCGAAGTTTCAAGGTTAAGCGTGCTAAGATGGGAGAAATCTTAGGATGGGTGACCCCCTGGGAAATGTGAAAGAAATCCAATAAAATTGGAAATAAGAGACAGACGAAGAGATATAGTGGTCTAAGGGAAATTAGAGTATATGGGATGGTTGGAGACCATAGGAGGTCGCGTAGGATGAGACAGGCTAGCCTGGAGAAGAGACAGAAAGTGTGTCACAGCTCTAGAATCTGGATAGGCTTGAATAGCGATTGGAAGTATTTTGTGGGTTAGTTGATAGTAATTATATATATATATATATATATATATATATATATATATATATATATATATATATATATGAATGCGTACGATATCTCATATGTAATTGTATCAGTGGACATGTGAGTCCCAGTAACCGGCGTTACGGTAAAGAAGGCATTAATCAAGTAAAGGTACCGAAGTTCGAGTGACAGCAAAAAGAAAATAATAAATGGTATAAGTGTTCAAGGTAAGCTGCTATTATTGTCACTACAGGTTAAGATTGGAAAGTTCTAATACAACGGTATTTGGAAGAGAAAGTGAGTGAGTAGATGGAAAATAAAGAGACCAAAGTGTCGGAGGAAAATGAAAGGTAAGAAACCTCAGTGAGTGAAGCTCCCGAGAGAAACTACCAGCAAAGCATGAGACTATTTGGGTTAGAACTTAAAGCAGGCATGCGAAAAGGATAAAGAGTGGTAATATAGAACAAAAGAGGTAGGCGTGAGGCTCGAGAACCGATTCCAATAAGTGGGGTTAAAGGAATAGTGACTATGACGAGGGATGTGAAGCAAGAAAAGAATGATTAGGCCTTGCGACGATACTAGGAGATTTAGATCCTAAAAGGTTGACTTGAGAATGAGACGGATTTGCGCGTTTAAGGTAAAATTTCACGATCTTCAGAGCCGATGCCACGAATGGCAAAAGAGGAAAAGTGTCCGAGGAGGAAGGAACCTAAGGAAGGTTAAGGATGAAAGTAGGAAAAATATACAAATGGGTTGGTCGAAGGAAGAGGAGAGTGTTTAGGCGCAGGGCAATTGGAAACCTCTAACCATAGGCGTAACAAGGATACCTTAACGAATTAGCGATAGGAACCCGATTACGCACCAAGGGAAAATAAGGATAATGGGTCGGCGCTGTTGATTTAAAAATCTAAGGTGTGGGGCGAGAATTCATGCGAGGTCTGGGAGATTGGATCTCAGAGGAAGATGGAATGAAATATAAAGAATGTGCATGGAAGACCGCTCGGTCATAGTGTCATAAGTATAGTTAAAGGCTTAATGAGCAAGGATAGAGAGAGTGTAAACTGTATGGATTTTGTGTTAAGAACAAAAGTAGTGGGACGCTCAAAAAGTATGGACGCGCAGTGGCAACACAAGTGCATGGTTAAGGGACATTACGAGTAAGTGAGCTAAATGGGTGAAAGGGACTAATAATGGATAGGATGATATGGGGATATTGATAATAATGATGATATAAGCGCAAAGGATAATAAATGGCGAAGAGAGGACCTGGGAAGGACAAGGATAATAAGTTAACACAGTGGATCAGAAAACCCTAACATGGAACGAGAACTCATAGAAAGGCCGAGGAGTTCGATTATAAGGACAATAGGGTGAAAGATAAGGAATGGACATGAAGAAAAGGACAACTATAAGAGAGACCCTCCCGAAGTGTTATAAGGCCCCATAAGATCAGTTGAACATTCGAGGACGAATGTTCTAAAGGGGGGGGGGGGGGGGGGGAGGATGTTATATCCCGCATTTCGTACATTCGGATAATTCAAGATAATTGCGAGAAGTTAAGGGCAAGACTATTTTCAAAAATTATTCTAATGAACAAGTTATTTATTAGTATGGAAATATTGAGAAAGGCTAAGGGTAAAAAGGGAAAATTCACAAAGTGGTTCAGGGTAATATTATGGAAGGCTAGGGGCAAAATGGGAATTTCACAAAATATTCAAGAAGGTTCCTGAAGGGGCCATGTTGGCCGTGTGGCATATGTCCATATTTTTATTAAATAGGGCTAATTATAAATACATATATGGACCAAAGCTTATATAGTAAGACAAGTGGTCATATTTGTTTAATTTAAGAAAGTTCAAGAAAAAGGGAGAAGGGGACATGTGTCCACCTTGTGTTGGTAGAAGCCATATATATATATACAATTGGACCAAAATAAGACATATTCATCACAACTCAAGAAACTTGGAGAGGAAGCTAGGGCATTCGGCCATGGCTTCTAAAAATGATGCCATGGAAAGTGAATAAGAAAAATAATTTTTTTCTAGCATCTCAACTAGTTGGAAGGTCCTTATTAACGTGGAGGGGTTGTTGGAGCAATAAAACCATTCCTTTGTGCAAGGCACAACTCTAGCCAAGTTGAAGAGCTAAGAGGAAAAGGTAAGGTTTAACTCTCTTTCATATGTTATGGATGGTCTATGCATGTTGTTGAGTGTTGTAGTATGTGGAAATGGGTGAAATTCATGAAATATGCATGTGTGAGGTATGGCCGAATGGGAGTAGTGTTGTGTAGATATGATGAAATGATTTTATTTAGCAGTTTGATTGTGGTTGTTGTGAATTCCATAATAAAAATGAAAGTTTGATGGCTTGAAATGAAGTTGGAATCATTGTGGGATTGTTGAAGAAGTAAACGTGACATTAGTATGGTTTCTTATATTTATGTGAATGATATTGCTAATGAGTAGGTTGTAAATATAATTCATGAATTTGGAAGTGAGACATGTGTTTGGAAGGTTGTAAGTTGGGTTGTTGTGATTGTATTGAATATAATAAAAATGTCGTCGGATTATGTACAAGAAGTTACTAACGTTAGAATGTATTTTGGATTAATTGATGAAGTTGTTAGTGTGTAGATTGTTGATATAGTTCATGAACTTGGAAGAGAAGAAATGTGTTGTTATTGTTCTTGTTGAATTTGGAAGGTTTCGGGTGAAGTGGTATGTTGGTTGGGTTGTTTGAACATTATGTGAATTGTTTGAAAGTTCTTGAACGATGTTAGAATATATTTTGGGATTGATTGTTGAAGTTGTTAGTATGATTGTTGGTAATGTTGTTGATAATTTGGCTGAGTTGAATTCTCGGATTGTTGTTGATAAAATTGGCCGAGTTAGATTCTCGGGGATGGTGTATTTACAGGGGAAATGCTGCCGAAATTTCGGAAGATTATAAACGAATTCATTTGAAAGACTAAGACAAGTATATGTCGATGAGTCTAATGATTATGTCAATTCTCTTGAATGTAGACTAGCAAGTTTGGACGAATAAGCGTAGCTAATAGGACGAGGAGCAGGTATGTAAGACTTACCCTTTCTTTCTTTTGGCATGATCTTTGTGAAACCAACATGACAAAGTATATGTATGATTTCAAAGAAACTCCTATTCTTAGAGCCACTAGGATGGCTAACGTTCTTGATTTCCACAAGCTGTTTCATATGGTTTTGATGCCTATCTATGATGTCCAAAGTTCGGTTGATATGTTTCCGAATGGCATTCGAGAGATAATTGATATGACTAATGTCTTGACTTTCAAATGAAAGCACGTTTGATTATTCCTTTGAGTCTTTGATACATTTTTGATACGTATATATGGTTCCAAAAGCTCTATTTGATTTGATCCATAACGACATTCGAAAGGTCCTAATATGATTGTTGCTTTGATTTTCCAAAAATGGCTTCTGAAACGTTCATAGAAGGTTTTGTACTTCAAACGCTCATAACTTTCTCATACTAAATCGGATTGACCCGAAACTTGTTTCTGAGCCTTCAGGTGTCGGTAAGTATACTTGTCCATCAAGTCTTCCATAATATATTCGGAGGTAACCGACCTTACGTCCCTCTGATAGAGGCATAACATTCTTTGGGCTCTCCTACATTCTACTTACATGATATATGTATATGTATATGTATATGGGGTAAGGGGAAAGATGAGACGCTATAGACGCATTGCAACCTGATCAGTTGGTATCGGGGTGTGACAACATGACACTAAAAAAGACTAATCATTTCTCAAATCTCGTAGCGGAAGGTACTTTGGATTATGTGCGAGAGGTTGTGATGAAGAAACATGTCCACGTCTCATTATAGGGATACTAATTGGGGGTGTAAAATTTTGGTATGATGGAATTGGCGCTAGAACATATGCCTCTCTTTTATCTCCATCGGGTGTATGCATTCCAAGCATTCTAACGCGACTCAAACCTGATTCAGCTGAATTCTGTTGTGATGTTCCCTGGCATATAGTTCTATTAATTGACATGTTCGAGCTCATCACACTCTCTTGTTTTCTCGTTTCATTGACATCATTGCTCGAGAAACTCCTCATGATTCTCGACTGGGTAACTGTTCAGGAAATATTTTTCAAGTAAAGTAAGCATGTCATATATGTAGAATCTATGTAAAAAAAATAACCATATTTTATACGGAAACTGACCATTCGTTATATCACATAGAGGCGGAGTAACTCTTTTTTCTTTTTCGAGACCACTACCGCTGCCATAAGTGGGGTCAACATTCTCTGTAGAAAAAATGGCATTGTGTTGAAAATAAGATAGATAAGGAAACAAAACTAAAAAGTAATATAATGCGACTCTACACAGTGACTACGAAAGAATATAAATGGAAATGCTCATGTCATATGTTCCTGGACCAGCAAATTTTCAGTGCAAATCATTGTGCATTGATTTTTTTTTTTTATTCCCATAATGTAGTTTATAAGTTTGGGATTAATTTTGTATCATGTTTCGTCGAATGCCTTCTACCAAACAAAATATAAAATGAAGCCCACACTTAAATATGAGATATCCCATATAATCCCATTAACTTGGGATTATTTTATACCACCTTTAGATTGGATAAATTTGTCCCAGGATTATAATCGTGCAATTATAATACCGGGAAAATTCTATCCGCGTACCAAACGAACTTATAAGCTACTTTTAAAAAGTCAATTCAAACACCATTTAAGGTTTAATGATCAAAGTTCATACCATTGATACCCAAGGAGTATTTAGTCCGTTTTCGATTCCGTAAGCATATGGGGTTTACTTTCGCTAATTTATTTTGATCTTCCATGTCAAAGTGATCCTGAAATAGTTGCAGCAGTCTCTGGTAAAAGAAGTAGAGAAGATGACTTAGCGCATATATCTGTTCGTATTTGTATATCTATACGCCTCTTAGTTTCACTTAGTGGGTTTATAATGTAATTTCCTTTCCTTTCGTCGGTCAGCTATATTTTTCTTTAATACTTACATATACTTATTATAAGTTTTGACTTGCTACTCTTTTCAGGTAAGCTTTTGATTTCTACTGTACTTTGTTTGGTACCCGGTATAAGGTAGGATATCTCCGCACTAATTTTGAGACTAATTTTGTATCATGTTTAGTAGAAGGTATATATTTATCGGGGGATTAATTTATATCTTCCACCATACAGAGTATAAAAAGTATTAAATTTAATAATGGATATCATACCTTATCCTATTAACCTTGGGACTATTTTATCCCACTTCCAAGATGGGATAAATTATATTATCACACATTCCAGATGGGATAAATTATTTTATCACACCTTCCAGATGGGATAAATTAATCCTAGGATTATAATCCCGGATAGTCTGGTTCGCGTACCGAACGATCCCTTATTTTTATACTAATCTATACTGGTGATGAAATTGATTAAAGGACACTATACCATAATTCTCCGCTCATTTGCCTTTTCAAAGTACTTTTCGATGAACAGTGTGTATCCAAACCACATAATTCTCTGTTTTTCTTTTGCCCTGAACTGATAAAGAAGTAGACTTGAAAGAAGTATGTTGAATGAACAGGTACATACATTATCATTTCAGATGACAAATATAAACAAATACCCACTGCATGGAAGTATCAAAAGATATGCCAATTGATAAATAAAGCAACAACAGCAACTTTTGTGGCTAAAAAGCAGATTATCTAGCAGATTAGATACAGGTAGTTCGTTCCTTATGAGTCAGTTAAGCAAACTTCCATATCTCGACAAAGTATTGCAGTGGTGATGAAGCTTTCCGAGACTTTACATCTATTTGTTCTCAAAACCAAGGTAGCTTGAAACATATTACAAATTCCAGAGTAAGAAAAGTATGCTTTTTATTTCAAACAGAAGGCCTTTCTTAGGAAGCATACTTGAGTGTCACTTTAGCTCAGTAGGTAAAAAGCTCTTGTAGCTAAAAACTAAAAAGAGAGCATATATGAAGAGAAGGATTTTGAAGAGATTCAAGTTGAAAGCAGCTCAATATACACACACTGGACCTACTTTTACGACTCAAACATAAAAATAAAATCAACCATATGGATTGAAATAAAAAGCAGAGCTGGGCCATCATTTTTGATAACAGATAGTGTGCATCCAACCACAAAATTCTTATATGTTATATCCCGTATTTTTGAACGTCAGATTATTTGCTGAGGTGGGACCCACACATCGAGATTTTTTTTGGGACATCTAAAAAAATTCATCTGAATCACATATGAGAAGTCAAACACGATTCAAGAAGGACCCTTGGGCCAAATCAAAGTGGAAGTCCTCCAAACGAATATTTTTAAGAAAACGTTTTCGGGTGATCTGACTTCAAGGGGAAAAAACGGTATTATAAGTTTGGAATTTGGAAGAGTACCAAGATATAGAAGTTGTAGATAATTGAATTAGCATTCCAACCATAGGTCGTGGGTCCCCAGGTGACGTCGGTACAAGGCGATATGGACGTTTTAAGGTCGAAAGGTCAGTGGGCTAGGCCCAACCGGGTTGGCCCAAAAAATCAAAAAATAATAATAAGGCCCAAATTTGTGAGGGATGGCCGGCCAACATGGCCCAAGCCCATGATTTTATTAATTATCCATGTGATAATTAATATAAAGGATCAATTAATGTGTCATTTCTCATTAGAAACTTCAAGAACACTTGAGAAAAAGGAAAGAAGGAGAAATCTCCAAGGCCATTTCGGCCAAGTGCAAAAATTGACAAGCAAATTGACAAAAATTTCTTCAAAAATTATTTTCTACCAATTAAATGATTCCTAGCAAGGTGGAGTGGTCTTTGGAGCAAGAAAAATTCATATTCTAGCAAGTTGCAAGACTTAGCTAAGTGAAAGATCAAGGAAGAAGGTAAGAACTTATTCTTTACATGTTATGGATATTTTTGAATGTTGTAGTGTGCAAAAGTGATTGAAATTCATGAATTGCAAGAATATAGTTGTGTGGCGGTGAGTTGTATATCACATGTATAGCCGTGTATATTTGGTGAATCATGAATGCATGGTGAGCAAGTTTTATTTAGTATGTTGGTTGTTGTGTTGTGGATTTTATATTGCAAACAAAAGCCTAATGAGCTTAGTGAAGTATTAGTAGTTGGAGGCTTGTCTTGGAAGATTATGTAAATTGAATATTATGTTCTTACATGTATGGAAGATAATGATATTAGTATGGTGTTGTTGGAATATATATTATAAGGTTGTTATTGTTTTCATTGGAGTTGGAAGGTTTTGAAAGAAGTAGTAAGTTGATTAAGTTGTTATAATGTATCTTGGATTGAATATGGAAATTGTTAGTGTGGTTGAGTTATGTTAATAGTTTGGCCGGGTTTGAATTCCCGGGTTGTTGTTGATTGAAAACTTGCTAGGTAAATGTTGAGGATGGTGTATTTACAGAGGAAATGCTGCCGAAATTTCGGTAGCCAAGTGTTTCCTTAAGATTCTAACTCTAAGTACCGTAATGAAAGTTTGGGTAAATGTGACCAAATCGCAGATTTTGGCGGATTTGCAGCTTGAATTCGAAATAGCAAAAGAAGCGGAAAGAGGTATGTAAGGCTTCACCCTTATTTCTATGGCATGTCTTAGTTGAAATAAGTTGGGTACGAGCCTCGGGGACAACTCGGTTCCCCGGAATCCGCACCTAAAGTTTTCCACTTTTTGTTCAATAGAATTGAACTAGAAAGTGTGCCAATTGTTGGAAAAACCTCCTACACCCTTAGAACTTGTATAAATGGGACCCGATTACCATAAGACCCTCACAAGTAACACTATGACACGTAACATACGTAAATCGTATACGCTACCTCATCCGGCCCGAGGTGGGCCCGCTACTCTCGGATTTTTCCTTACAGTCTTGCTTGACTTACTTGAAGTGAATCCAAAGGGAACCTTTGATCCCGATTTCGTTACCAAATGATAAATACTATGACTCCTCTAACGAGGGCACTTCCATGACGATAATGATAACAATGATGTTAGATAAGAGAATATGCCTATGATACGTACTACCGGAACGACTCTATGACTAAGATGACTAAGCTAAGTATCTTATGTAAACATGAAAATGATAAACTAATTTTTGAATATTATTTATATTTCCTAGCTATGACTTTATTTTCTAAAAGATTTCAAAGTCTATGAACTGTCATCTATGATGCCCCGATTTCATTCTACGTTTACTTTAATATCATTCCCCGTTGATAGTCTCACCTTAAAATACTCGTTCCTTCAAGGTGAGACAAAGCGATCACGAGTGTTCTATAATATAATTGGAGGTCACCGACCTTACGTCACTCCGATGACTACATAATTCTTCTTTGGTCTTTCCTGCCTGCCTATGAGACATATGTATAGGATACGTAAATGCATTTAAGACATGTAAATGTATGTAAGATATGTGTATATATTTTTAAAATATGCACATGACGAAAGAGCTAGAGCGCTATAGACGCTGATACATGCACATGACACACGTATATGTATATGATAAAAGAGCTAGAGCGCTATAGACGTTGATATATGTACATGATATATGCATATGTATACGGGAGGAAATGGAGGTAAGGGTAGAGCGTTATGAACCCATATCCACCTGATCAGTTGGCATTACATGATATGATATCGTCCCGGACGCGGGATGCCCGGACGCGGGATGCCCGGACGCGGGATGTGTATATTTATGGTTAAATGGATCGGCTGCCGACGCCTCGGCAATATGAGATGTCCTATTTTATATGTATATGTATATGAACAAGCAAAGATTCTTAAAGGAAAGCTAAGTACGCATAGCACCTGCCAAGGGTATATATATATACGGGTTATGTTTTTACCTCAGGACATGTGCTATTATCCTCTTATGTCGTTATTTCCGTTTTATACTTTCCGTATGCTACTATTCATGCCTTACATACTCGGTACACTATTCGTACTGACGTCCCTTCTTGTGGACGCTGCGTTTCATGCCGCGCAGGTCAGCAGACAGGCGGATTTGATCCTTAGAAGCCTTACCAGCAGTGTTGACAGCGCTCCAGTTGTTCCGGAGCCCCACTTTCGTGGTACTATTTTGTGTATGTATTTTCGGGCACGACAGTACTCGACCCTTTCTATGTATAAGTGTACTATGTCTAGAGGCTCGTAGACAGATATGCACAGTCAATCAGGTACAGTTAGATATATGGTGTTCTAGCATGTTAATGTTGTTGTAAAAGTGATAATGAAGTTGACTAGTCTATGCTCATAATGATGCTGCTAATGTTCAAAAACAAAAATATGGCACAGTTCATACGGCCTGCTAAGAGGAAAAAGTAAAAGGATAAGCAAGGGGTGCTCGGTACAAGTATCGGGTACTCGTCACGGCCCCTAGTCGGGTCGTGACATTATATATGTCATAAAGTTCCAGAAAAGCCACAAAAAATTATAACATAAGCTTGCAATCCATAAAATTTAAGCAATCGCACCAGGTTACTGGCGCCATCAAAACACATAGTTCAGAACTAAACTAAATGCCACGACTAAAACTAAAAATTAAAAATTGTCATCCGACTAAACATATCTTGTTTAAGACTCCTCTACATTCAGAGACTCATGCAATTTTCTCCTTCTTTATCACTCTTTTGGCCTTATTGCTAGAAAGTTGTGCACTGGGATCATCATCGACTTCAACCACAGATGACCCACTCTCCGATCTACTCCTCTTTGCAGGGGTATTTGTTGGAGAGCTCATGTCATTTTCAGCGATGGAATCCTACAAAATTAAGATATGAAGGTTGAGAAAAAAATAATTTTCTTTATGAGTTTTTTCAAATAATCTTTAAAAGGATGTAAAAGTGAGTGTCCATATCACCGTGAGCTCATTATTTACAGATGAGTCTTTTTCATGGTTGAAATCCGGATCTTGTCAAACAACAATCATAATCAATAATAAAAATATTTAACATCAACCAACAAATTTATATGTTATGAGATATGCTTGTAAAACAACATACAGAGAATGCATCTTCGCTTGGAGAAGAACCATACTGCTTAATGAGATCCTCATCTTCACTGAATTTAATAACACCATAAACTTCATCGTGGTTCTCTATGTTGTCACTCTTTATAGCCACTTTAAATATGACCCTTCTATCTAGAATGTTATCCATTTCCGATGGATATGAAAATGCATCAGCAGCACCAGACTTCTAAAATCAAAGTAGTATCAGAAGTAGTAAATAAATAAAAAAAACTTAAAGAGAATAACATACCTCATGTAATCCCGATCTTAATTCATTAGCAGTCTTACCGATGAGCTTTGTCGCATCACGATCCCAAATTAACAAAGAAACAGAGCCACTATTATCCATAACTCTAACTTGTAGTCTATACCTGAAAGGCAAGAGTTGTAAAAATTATTTATTATATGTTTTAATGATCTCATTTATCGAAATCAGATTGCTTTCGAACCTGGTTAGCACAAAATTTTCGTTGCTTTACTCTTCGGGCAGTTAAATTTACTGCCCACTTTGTAAACCTTCTTGGCGCATTTTATGTAGCTCAGATACGACCAACCGTTCTTAAGTTCTATATACACTATATTGGCAACAATCCAGAAGCTCCCTTCCTATATTAAAGGCCACTGTTAAAAGATATTTTATACGACATACTACTATTTAATCATGAAAACTCCAAAACTGTGTACTCACCTGAAGACACTCAACCAAGTTTCCGATTGTTTTAACTTGAGCCGTTCCAAAAGACAACTCTTCCGCAGCAGAATAATTACGTTGAGAGGATATTTGAGAAATCCTCTCGGATTTCTCCCCACGCACATTTTCCAATCTACACGTATTAAAATTTGTAAGAAAGCCTAATATAATAAAAAAGTTCCATAAATATTTTAAAACTTATAAATGGAATTTATAGTATGATAAACCTGGAACTAAATTCTGCAACTTGAGGCAAATCTGGATTAATCCAGAGTTTCGAAGCATGCCAAGAATTACGTACAGAATATTTACCTGCAACCGTATATCTATATATTTAATCATATGTTAAATATACACAAAGAGAACCCAATGTACATAAGAATTAGCTGAAAACCTTGAAATTTATAAGATCGTATTAGCTGCATAACCACAATGACAGGCTTTTCGATAGAAGTATCCAAGTGTGGCATGATTTGCTCCACAAATTCCCCCCAAAAAGTAGCTGAAATATTATTATTCCTACATGAAAAAAATGTGCAACTTAATCATATGAAAGCGTGACAACATGAAATATATCACTAATCGAATTCATGATCGCGAACTTACTCATGATCTTGGAGTTCATCATATATAAAATTGTTGGACTTATCACCTTTCTTGTGTTCTTCTATAGGTCCGTAACTAACAATCTCTCCTATGACATCTATCACAACGTAAAAAGCAGCCTGTGATAAAGTTGGTAAAACGTTCAAATTAATCAAAATGCAAGAAGAATAATTACCGAATAGTTTAGTATCCTCAACTTTCACTTGATTTATCAAGTGCTCAAATGGTCGAAAATTGAAGACTTCCATACCAAAGTGTGCATCAATTGTTTCCTCCACACTCGTTCTATGGGTGAACATTAGCTTAAATTGGTGATTGTTGGTCTTATATTTTAGTTTATTCGGGCCAACCACGAAATTCTTCATATAATATAGTCCTAGTTCCTTTATCTCTATTTGGAACCTGTTCATAATAGATTTTCCCAAAGATGCCTGAAAACGACCCCCCTGAAAACAAATAATACATTGAGCGAGTTTAAATTTGTGGATACAGATAAATAAGGTCATATAGCTATGAAATAAAAATTGTAACAGAATAGCAAAACCGTAAACATACCCTCTCATCCTGCAACAACATCTCTAGCGACAATACGTTGTCGGTATTTAGAATATCAGTAACTGTCACGACCCGGCTAGGGGGGGCCGCGACGAGCACCCGGTGCTAGCCTACCCGGCACCCTCTTAGCTTACTCTTATGCTTACATCTAGGTGAACCACGTAATTAGACATACATTTCCATTCATTCGTCAACTAGTCCCATTGGACGACATTACCATAATATCGTAATTGGCATTTATGCCACATCAAATGTACATAGGCCGACACAATGACATACAAGACGTAGGCCGACAAGGCCGGACATATCTAACCACATACACGTGACTACGAGCCTCTAAGAGTATAACATATCACATTAGCGGGACAGGACTCCGCTATGCCCATAATTATATACACAAAAGAATGAGTACCCAAAAGATATGGCTCCGAAGGAAATGGAGCTCTCTATGTAATCTCTGAATAGGAAGCTATGGATCAAGTCTGTCTCCCTCTGCACCTGCGGGCATGACGCAGCGTCCACAAACAAAAGGACGTCAGTACAAAGAATGTACTGAGTATGTAAAGCATGAGCAACACCAATAAATAAGCATCATGAACAGCATATGAAATAGCATAGGAGGGGGGGGGGGGAAATAATATCATCGTCATAGCACTTACTTGCCTTTCATATGGAGTTTCCATTTCTCATATGTACTCGTATACATACATCATCGTCTGTATTCCATAATAGTACTCGTACCATAATTGTGCTCGTATTCGTATACATAGTCTTATCACATTCATATTCATATTATATACTTAGTCATTTCATGTACATAACATTTACATAGCATACCCGACCTCAGAGGATCGGTGTTTCATACATACTTGGCCAACCAAGGCTCAAGGTTACTCATACCTGGCCCTACCAAGGCTTCAGGGTTATCCGTACCATCTGCAGAGGTGTGCGCATGATTCGTAATCGTATACATACTTTATACATAATCATATACATATATTCTACCCGGCGTTATAAGCTCGGGGTTTCATTATAGCCCTTCATAGGCACACATATAAGTATAAAAGCCCGTAGGCACCTTTAGCATCATTATCATTACTATCATCATCATTATCGTTACTTCTATATCATAGGCCTACTCGTCGTATGAGGTGTATGGTACAATCTTAGTACATATCAAGGGTCGTGAGCTTATGAGCTCGGAGTATCAACCAATTGAAAACAACATACTCATATAGAGGAATTAGGAATTTGCCCAAGAATCATGCCTTATGAAAGAAGGGTTAGCCTTACATACCTGTTATGTCCCGTATTTTCGTATAACGGGAAATCAAGAAATAAATAAGACTTGTGTGTGTTGAGGAGATATTTTGATTCAAGTTGCTAGGCTCATGTTGATTATGAAATCATTGATGTCAAGACCTCGGGGAAGGCCGAGGGTAAATTTGGAATTTTAGAATTTGTTTCGGGAATTACAAAACGGGACTTTTAATGAATTGGGCCAAGAATTGGACAACAAAAAAATTGAAGCCCAAGTCCTTGAGGGTGGCCGGCCATAGCCTTTGGCCCAAACCCATTTATAATGTCATGTGCTAAGCACATGACTAGATGTGGATATATATCAACTTACCCTTTGAATTATCAAGAATTAAGATCAAAAGCAAAAAGAAAAAAAAAAAAGGGGCATCAAATAAGGCTCTCGGCCGAAGTGGGTTTAGGAAGAGAAAAAAAAATTGGCAAGCTTTGATCTTAGCCTTAAAAATCTTGAGTTTTGCATAGTGGTGAAGTACTCAAGACCCTCTTCGTGGTGGTACAATTAGTTCGATGAAAGGACGACGTTTGCGGCGAATCGGAATCTTAAGATTAAGGTAAGAAATCTATGTTTTTGTGTTATGAAATGGATTTACATGTTATAGTGATTGATGTTGCATGAGGATTGTGGGATGGTGTTGTGTTTGTGCATGGTGTGTGTGTGTATAAAGGGTGTGTTTGGCCGTGAGTCCCATGTAGTGCAAGGCATAAGAATTTTATCTTGTTTAGTTTGAATAATGTGTTGTTGTGATCTTTATGTTGTAGAGGATTGATTAAAGAATTGAGTTGGTGTTAGAAAATAATTTCGGACGTTATCGGAAAGTGTATACCTTTGGTATATTTGGGTATATCATAGTATATTTATGATACTAAAGACCTTAAATAAGATTTATGGTTGATGATAACGAATTTGGAATGAAACGACGCAAGTTAGAGCGTTCGTCGTAACTTTTGGTATTTTGAATGAAAATTGGAAAGTAGTGAACTTTGGGGATGTTTGTCTGTGGTTTGGAACTTGGTGGTGGTGTGTTTGAATAATTGTGAATGAGTGAATGAATGGACTAATGTGGAAATAGATTTGGAATTTTGAAGTTGAATCAAGAATTTGCCAACTTATGTATTAAAGTGAAATTTTGAAGTTAATGTAGTATGATTGTGGTTTGTATGGTTTAATGATGTTTGGGCTGTTGTTGTTGTTGTATTTTGAGCCGAGCTAAGTCGCGGGGGTGTTAGATTTATAGGGGAAGTGCTGCCGAAATTTCGGTAGCCAAATATAGCCCAAAGACTAAAATGTTAATTCTCATGAATAGTAACTGGTAAAAGTGACCATTTGCAGTTTCTGGACGAAACGGGAATTGCGATTTGAGGAGCGTAAGGCGCCAACCAGGTATGTAAAGCCTACCTATCATTCTTTTGGCATGTCCTAGACATACTAGGTTAAGATCGGCCCCTCGGGAATAATCCTACTCTTGGAAATCGAGGTTCAAGTTCGAGCACTATTCACTCAGCGCGATTGAACCCTCTTTGTCACATTTGGTTAAAAGAATGTTCGTACCTCCATAACTTGTGCTGTTGTGTCCGAAACTCTTCGAAACTGTTGTAGATGGCTCTATGGAGCCGAAAGTCTGTGATTTGTGTCCGCCACCTCAATTTGACTCGAGGTGGGCCCGCGAGCCCCGAGGCTCCCCTTATTCGGTTTGTTTGATTCGTTTGTGTCCGTTATGATCCGCAACCGTCTGTTTAGGACCCAAGGATGTGTTTGAAACTTCCTATGCCATTAATGTACGTTCTATACTTTGAATGATGTGAGATTTTCGGAAAATGACTTATGAACAGTTTTCTTGCGAATTTGGCAGTTTGGAACTTCGTAACTTTTATACGCATACTTTGATCGGTCTGATTCCTACTCCGATCCTTCGGGCGTCAGTATATACCTCTACGTAAACTATATGTTAAGTCCGACAAATTATTTTTGATATGCATATGATTTCTGCACTACTCTGTTCGTGCTGTCTGCTATGATTTCGTTCGTCGGTACCCGGGCCGACTTTGTGATCGTGCGCGCTAAAATACATTCGGGAGTTATGATGTGTTACGGTTTCCGAGGCCTCGCCATAGGGCCGGTTACCGCTTATGGAGTTATGATGTGATATGGCATTTGATATGTTCTGATGATATGATGTGTATGTGATATGATGTGTCTGGAGATTGTACGGAGATTTGAAAACTTCTGGAGTTATGATGTGTTGTGGCACCAGCGTCGGGGGGTGACCACGTTCTTAAACCCTATACATGATTTGATTTGCATTTGTACGTTCGCCTCCCGCACAGGTTTGCTTTGTTTGCGATGTCGGTGTGTTTGTTCTTTCTGACTCCAGCTGTGTTTGTGATTTCTGTACCTTCTGCTTTACATACTCAGTACTTCTCCCGTACTGACCCCCGTTTTCTTCGGGGGCTGTGTTTCATGCCCGCAGGTACAGAAGCTCGTTTGGGTGGTCCTCCAGTTTAGGCTACTCATTCTGCTGTGTTGGAGAGTTCCCCTTTGATCCGGAGCCTACTTTGGTACATATCTTTTGTTGTGTCTGTATTCTGTATATTTGGATGAGTGGGTACGGCGGGGCCCTGTCCCGTCCTATGTTCTTATGTTCTGTTTTGTCTAGAGGCCTGTAGTCAGATTTGTGGGTCGTGGGTCCGGTGTGTTTGCATGTGAGTCTGTTTTACGATCTTAAGTGGCCCGTACGCTACTATGGCCAAGTCGGCCTCTGAGTTTGTATGTATGTGTATGCATTTGGGGGCGATGTGCATTCCGCCACCCTTCTGATGTGTGTGTGTGAAATTTGGCGATGTATATTCCGCCTCCTTTCTGATTTGTGATTTGTCTGATCTGTACGGGCGACTGCTTAGGATAAGTGTTCGGTAGATGTCTGATTACGATGTTGAGTTCGAATAACGTACGTGAGTTTGGGCGAGTCTGATTGCGATGATCTGGGTGTGAGTTCGTTTGGGGTGTCCCAGAAGGGCACCAGTCGCGGCCCACGGGGCTGGGTCGTGACAATACCTTCTCGTTGGACTATTCTACACTTGCACGTTCCCTTCCAATGTTAGCGTTTCTACCTTCATTAATATCATAACAATGGCCATTATTCATCCACATTGTCTAGGTTTCTCAATTTGCTTCTAATTTACCCATATTCAAGGTCATAACACCCAACTTCGTCCATTCGCCTAAAGTGTCTAGTTCATGATCTTAATACCATTTATAACACATTCATATCATGACACAACAACATTCATGATTCAACTCAAACTATTCCTCAAAATGTCACTATTCATCATTCATGACCCATTTTACCATATTTTCTACAATCCATGTATTTTAACTCTCCAATACCTTAAACAACATATAAATAGAATGAATCTTACCTTAGATGTTGTAGGGACGAGCCTTAGTTGATAATATTCCACTTTGATTAAAACCCTAGCTTTTCTCCATTTGGATTTCTTGACTTTAGATGATCCTTGATGGGTTCTTACTCTTGATTCACTCATTTAATGTTGTTGATGTCGTATAATCCTTGAAAAATTGTATAATAAATGTAGAGAGATGTTTTAGAGAGAGGAAGGAAATGTTGAAATGATTTCATGAACTTGGTCCTTTATTTAATAACATTCCACTGATCTGTCGGGTTCCATTATACGGTCCGTATAATGGTTATACGGTCCGTATAATAGACCGTGAAATGGGTCTGCCTGCACCCCTTCACTGTGACCATTTGACGGTTTGTTATACGGTCCGTATAACTGACCGTAAAATTCCACCAGCAACCAACCTCCACTGTGATGGTTTTACGGTCCATTATACGGTCCATAAAACATTATACGGTCCATATAATGAGCCGTAAAACTCATCAGTTCACTGAACTTATTCTCATCACTTAGTTTGATCTCCGATCCTTGCGGAACCTTCTTAACACTTGTTCAACACTTCAATACCAATCTAAGGGACGTTATAACTCTTCTCCAAGACATCACTAAGTCCTGGCTAACTCGTTGCTCGTAATCCCTTTCTGATACTTATCAAATACTTTTGCCTTCTCTTGGCAAACCTCTTTCCTTATCTCTAACATCTTTAGAATCTCAACTAGGGTCCTCAAATGCCATTCCTCACTAGTTCGTTCACTTGCGTACCAACGGAAAATTTCCGAGGTGTAACATTCTTCCCCCCTTAAGAACATTCGTCCTCGAATATTAAAGTGCTCGGGAATTCTATAAAAATTTCGCCAGAGTTTCCCCTATAATATGGCACTACCAACCTGTCACCACAACCCATAATATCGATGCCTCACAGGGCCACAACACAATAGCACTTAAAATTTGGCCACACACGACTCAAAAGCATAAAAGGAAAACATACATACCTTGTGATTTCGACGTCTCATCTTGGCCCTCGTCCAAAGGCTGAAATAAATATGGGTATTTGGATCGCATATTCTCTTCCGCTTCCCATGTCATTTCCTCTTGATTTTTATTCCTCCACAGAACATTAACTGAGGCCACTTCTTTGTTTCTAAGCCTCCGTACTTGCCTGTCTAATATGGCAATGGGTATCTCTTCATAAGTTAACTTTTCTGTCACTTGAACATCATTTACTGGGACGATCCTCGTAGGATCTCCAACACATTTACGAAGCATCGAGACATGGAAAACCGGATGGACTGACTCCAAATCTGGAGGTAGATCTAACTCATAGGCCACCTTTCCTATTTTGCGCACAATCTCATAAGGCCCTATATACCGGGGACTAAGCTTCCCCTTTTTGTCAAATCTCATAACGCCTTTCATTGGTGACACCTTCAAGAATACCCAATCTTTAATTTGGAACTCCAAATCCCTTCGACGATTATCCGCATAAGAATTCCGACGACTTTGGGCCGCTAGCAACCGATCTTGTATGAGCTTGACTTTCTCTATGGCTTGTTGGACCAAGTCTGGCCCTATCAATTTAGCTTCTCCAGTTTCAAACCACCCAATTGGGGATCTACATTTTCGCCCATATAAAGCCTCATACGGTGCCATTTGAATGCTAGAATGATAACTATTATTGTAAGCAAATTCAATGAGCGGCAAATGATCATCCCAATTTCCTCTGAAGTCTATCATACATGCCCGTAACATATCCTCAAAAGTCTGAATAGTACGTTCAGCTTGCCCATCAGTCTGTGGATGAAATGCCGTGCTGAGACCCTCTTGGAAGGACTTCCAAAACTTTTCCGTAAACTGAGACCCTCTATCGGATATAATCGATACCGGAACGCCATGGAGTCTCACTATCTCTTTAAGATAAAGCTTGGCATAATCTTCTGCCACATAGATTGTCCTGACCGGTAAGAAATGAGCTGACTTGGTGAGTCTATCCATGATCACCCATATGAAATCATATTTACGTCGAGAATGGGGTAAGCCTGAAATGAAGTCCATGTTAATCACTTCCCACTTCCAAGTTGGGATTTCTATAGCTTGCAACAGTCCACCCGGCTTTTGGTGCTCGATTTTCACTTGTTGGCAATTAGGACATTGAGCTACAACCTCTACTACATCTTTCTTCATCCCATTCCACCAATATATGGACTTAAGAGCATGATACATCTTCGTCGCTCCGGGGTGAACGGAGTAACGGGAACAATGAGCCTCTTTCAATATCTGGTGGCGTAGACTAGCCACATCGGGAACACATAATCTTCCTCTACATCGGAGAACCCCGTCTCCTGAAATATCAAACGATGACTCCTCTTTCTGAGGGAGTGTGTTTCTGTACTACACTAGCATGGGATCCTCATATTGTCGCTCTTTCACTTCCGCTACTAGTGACGAAACCGCCGAATTCTGAATAATAGCTCCGCTGCTACCTGAGTCCACTACTCGGACTCCTAGGCTAGCTAACTGTTGGAGCTCACAGGCCTTTCCTCTCTTTTCGGGTCGTACATCACTTAGACTTCCCATCGATCTACGGCTAAGAGCATTAGCCACAACATTTACTTTTCCGGGGTGATACAAAATATCAACATCGTAGTCTTTCAGCAATTCCAACCATCGTCGTTGCCGCAAATTTAACTCTTTCTGCTTGAAGATGTATTGAAGACTCTTATGATCTGTATAAATATCCACGAGGACACCATATAAATAATGTCTCCATATCTTTAATGCATGAACCACTGCGGCTAATTCTAGATCATGGGTAGGATAATTCTGTTCATGTTTTCGCAATTGCCTTGAGGCATATACAATCACCTTGCCATGTTGCATCAACACGCAGCCTAGCCCAACACCTGAAGCATCTCAATAAACGACATATCCTTCCAATCCCTCTGGAAGTGTCAAGACTGGGGCAGAAGTCAATCTACCCTTTAGCTCTTAGAAACTGTACTCGCAAGCGTCTGTCCATTGAAACTTTGCCGATTTCTGGGTCAACTTTGTGAGTGGTGCAGAAATAGAAGAAAAACCTTCAATAAACCTCCTGTAATAGCCTGCTAAGCCCAGAAAACTATGAACCTCGGTAAGAGTTGTGGGCCTTGGCCAAGTTTTCACGGCCTCAATCTTTTGACTATCCACTCAAATACCATCGGCTGCAACAATATGCCCTAAAAATGCCACTGAGTTCAACCAGAACTCGCATTTGGAAAATTTTGCAAATAACTCTCGAGTTCGAAGAACTCCGAGGACAATACGCAAATGATCCACATGTTCTGCCTCGGATCTAGAATACACCAAGATGTCATCGATAAATACTATCACAAATAAATCCAGGATGGGCCTGAACACATCATTCATCAAATCCATAAATACCGCTGGCGCGTTCGTTAGCCCAAATGACATCACCCGGAATTCAAAATGACCATATCTTGTTCTGAAGGCTGTCTTAGGGATATCTTTCTCCCTAACTCTCACTTGGCGATACCCGGACCTCAAATCAATCTTGGAAAACCATTTGGCACCTTGCAATTGATCAAACAAATCATCAATCCTCGGAAGAGGATATTTATTCTTAATCGTCACTTTATTCAATTGCCTATAATCAATGCACATTCTCAAGGAGCCATCTTTCTTTCGGACAAACAATACGGGTGCTCCCCACGGGGATGAACTAGGCCTAATGAAGCCTTTGTCAAGCAAATCCTTAAGTTTCTCCTTCAACTCTTTCAATTCTGCGGGTGCCATTCTATACAGAGGAATAGATATGGGTTTATTGCCTAGCAATACATCAATGGAAAAATCAATCTCCCGCTCGGGAGGAAGGCCTGGGAGCTCTTCCGGGAACACATCCGGAAATTCATTCACTACGGGAACTGACTCAAGAGTCGGCGATTCAGCTTCTACATCTTGAACTCGCACTAGATGATAAATACAACCTTTCGTGATCATCTTCCTTGCCTTTAAGTAGGAAATAAACCTACCTTTTGGTGACGCCGTATTCCCTTTCCATTCTAAGACTGGTTCTCCCGGAAATTGGAAACGAACCATTTTCATTCGACAATCGACATTGGCGTAACAAGAAGCCAACCAATCCATGCCCATAATAACGTCAAAGTCTACCATTTCTAGCTCATGCAAATCAATCATGGTACGACGATCACAAATCGTAACTACACAATCTCTATATACTCGGCTAGCTATTGCCGATTCACCCACGGGTGTAGACACCTCAAAAGGTTTGATCGACTCTGGCTCAACTATAAATTGACCCGCAATATAAGGAGTAACATATGATAATGTGGAGCCCGGATCAATCAAAGCATATACATCATGAGAGAATACCGATAATATACCTGTGACCAAGTCAGGAGAAGACTCAAGATTTTGGCGTCCAGCCAAAGCATAGATACAGTACTGAGGACCGCTAGAACTGGGAGCTCTCCCTCTGCCTCTACCATGGCCTACTGGCGCATGTGAACCTGGCCCCGTGGGGCGTACAGATGCCGAAGATCTGGCTACCGACCCTAATGGCTGGGTCCTACCTCTACCATGTACTGAGGGGAAATCACGCATAATATGGACTGGTCGACCACATGAATAGCGTACAATATCCATACCGTCCTGAAGGGACGCAGTCAAGCATTTGTCCATCAAATGTGGCCCTAGGCCCTTTACAAATCGATGTACCCTGTCGCCCATATCTGCTACCATGGCCGAAGCATACCTAGCCAAGGAGTTAAAATGGAGGCTATACTCTAGGGCACTCATACTACCTTGCCTCAAGTTTAAGAATTTATCGGCCCTAGCTCGCCGAACTTCTGGAGGCATATAATGACGGAGAAAAGCATCGATAAACTCTTGCCATACCGGGGGAGGTGCATTTTCTCCCCGTGAAGCCATCCATACCATATACCACCGAATCGAGAGATCTCTCAATCTATATGACGTTAACTCCACTGACTCGGTGTCCGAAGCATGTATCAACCAGAGAGTCCTTACCATACCATTAATAAAGTCCTGGGGATCCTCCTCCGGTTTTGACCCAAAGAATTCCGGAGGGTTCAAAGTAATAAAGTCACGGGCCCTTGCGCTAACAGCCCTATCACCATGCCCTGAACTTTTCCTCTGAGCCTGGGCCGCAACCAACTTAGTCAACAAATTAATGGCCTCTTTTACATCTTGGCCCGAAGCATTTGGTGGGGGAGATGGAGGTGCTGGAGCTAGGGCCGAGGCTCCCTCACGCTCCTCAGAGATAGACACTGTCTGGGAGGACTGAGATTGAGCCGCACTCTGGGACTCGCTTTCCTCTACTACCGGTGGCGGTGCTCTTTCAGCCCGCTTTTCTGCCACCGTCTTGCCCTTTTGGGCTGCCGTAGTTGTTACACCCCGTAAGAGTCTGTGCTATTTTAATTAAGACAAGAAAAAAATGAGTTAAGAAAGTTCAAGGAAAGTTAATCGAGTTAGTAAGAATATCGTTATATATATATGGTTGCCTTAAGTATCCCGAGGTGACATCGTAACCTAAAGGATTTGAAATCGCGTTATGAGCGTATATGAGGTAATGTGAGTGCCCTTTTAAAGTATTTGAGATTATTAGTAATGTTATAGAAGATGGATAAAAGATATGAATATATTTTTGCGATTGGAGTTTCGTCGAAGCTTCGTAAGTTCTCCAGTTACGTTTAAGGTTATTGTGATTCTCCGGACCCTTCGAGATGTGTATGGATTGTTATGTATGTATATGACTATGTATATGCATGTATAAGAGGTTACACGAGGGTCGGAAGAGGATTAGAAGTTAAACGAATCTGAACGAAATGAATCCGAACAACTTCAGAAAAATCTCGGACCAGATTTTTAGCCCATATTGTTGGAGGCATATCCCCTAGTATATGAGGAGTTTTAAGGTGTTTTAAAAGCCTAAAATTAAGTTCATCGAGTCTAGTTTCCAACGCAACAAACCGCTCGTCAAAAAGATATCTGGATAAGAAAATATGGACGATGCAAGTTGGGCTGGCGGGGCAGAAAATGGTGACCCGATCCAACATTCACATTCGGCCCATGAGGCCCATTAACGTCATAAATATAAGGAAAAATTATGTGAGGGCTGATCATTTTCAGATAATATCTTCCAAGAACATTAGAGAGAGAGAGAGAAAACTTCAAGGCTAAGGAAGCCATTTTGATCAAAATCCGAGCTCCGAATCCCGAAGCTCATGAAGAGAAAAACGTTGTACGTTGCGTTGCCTTCAATTTGAGATAAATATTGGTCTTGGGGGATGAAATTTTCGTGGTGGATCTTCTGATAAGGTATTTATAAAATTCCTTTTATGTTATTAAAGTGTTTATTTAGAGTTTTAACGAATTAGAACGGAGAAAACAGCATTATAAACCCGTTTGTTGTTTTGTTGAAATTTATGGGTGAGGGGCTGTTTTAATTGAAATTGATGGACTGATTTGAATTAATATTTTGGTTGTGTTAATCATGGATTATGTGAGGAGAGTGAAGGAACTTAATGGTTATTAAGTTGTTGTAGGAAAACATACAACTTTGTTATGGTTTATGTAAAAATGGAGATGAAAGTATCAAGAGGAAAATTATGATTTTGATGGATGATGAATATGATAATGTTGATGTTGGTTTGACCTTGTAAAGTTTGTATGAAAATTTTCATTTTATGTAGAAAGAAGATCATTGATGTTAAAACCTATTTCGTTGTGAACTTTGACGTCGTTTGGTGTTGTTGGGTTGTTGTTGTTGAATGTTTTGAGCCGAGCTAAGTCTCGGGGGTGTTAGATTTATAGGGGAAATGCTGCCGAAATTTCGGTAGCCAAGTATAACCCCAAAGATTAGGATGTTAACTTTCATGAATAGTAACTGGTAAAAGTGACCATTTGCAGTTTTTGGACGAAACAGGAATTGAGATTTGATGAGCGTAAGGCGCAATCCAGGTATGTAAAGCCTATCTATCCTTCTTTTGGCATGTCCTAGTTACGCTAGGTTAAGATCGGACCCTCGGGGATAACTCTGCTCTTGGAAATCTAGGTTCAAGTTTAGGCACTATTCATTCAGCATAATTGAAACCTAATCTTTACATTTGGTTGAAAGAATGTTCGAACCTTCATAACTTTTGTTGTTGTGTCCGAATCCCTCCGAAACTTTTGTAGACGGCTTTATGGAGCCGAAAGTTTGTGATTTGTGTCCGCCGCCTCAATTTGACTCGAGGTGGGCCCGCAAGCCCTGAGGCTTCCCTTATTTGGTTCGTTTGGCTCATTTTCGTCCGATATGAAAGGCAATCGTTTGTTTATGACTTAAGGGTCCGTTTGAAATTCCCTATGCCGTTATTGAACGTTTTGCACTTTGAATGTTGTTAGATTTTCGGAGGATGACCTGTGAATCGTTTTTCAAAGGTTTTGCAGTTTGGAACTTCGTAACTTTTATACATTAATTTTGATCGACCTGACTTCTACTCCGAGCCTTCTGGCGTCGGTATATTCCTATATGTAACTATATGTCGAGTCCGGTAACTTACTTATAATATGCATATGGTTTCTGCACTACTCCGTTCGTGCCATTCACTATGATTTCGTTCGTCGGCACCCGGGTCGGCTTTGTGATCGTGCGCGCTATACCATATTCGGAAGTTATGATGTGTTACGGTTTCCGAGGCCTCGCCATAGGGTCGGTTACCGTCTATGGAGTTATGATGTGATATGGCATTTGATATGTTCTGATGATGTGATATATGTGTGATATGATGTGTCTGGAGACTGTACGGAGATTTGAAAACTTCTGGAGTTATGATGTGTTGTGGCACCAGCGTCGGGGGTGACCACGTTCCTAAACCCTATACATGATTTGATTTGCATTTGTACATTTGCCTTCCGCACAGGTTTGCTTTGCTACCTTGACGTTTGTGTTTGTTCCATTCTGACTTCAGTTGTGTTTGTGATTTCTGTACCTTCTGCTTTACATACTCAGTACTTCTCCCGTACTGACCCCCAGTTCTTCGGGGGCTGCGTTTCATGCCCGCAGGTACAGAAGCTCGTTTGGGTGATCCTCTGGTTTAGGCTACTCATTCTGATGTGTTGGAGAGCTCCCCTTGATCCGGAGCCTAACTTTTGGTACATACCTTCAGTTGTGTGTGTATTCTGTACATTTGTGGCAGTGTGGGTACGGCGGGGCCCTGTCCCGTCATATGTTCGTATGTTCTGTTTTGTTTTAGAGGCCTGTAGTCATATTTGTGGGTCGTGGGTCCGGTGTGTTTGTATGTGGATCTGTTTTGCGTTCTTAAGCGGCCAGTATGCTACTATGGCCAGGACGGCCCATGAGTTTGTACGTGTGTGTGTGCATTTGGGCGATGTATATTCCGCCACCTTTCTGATTTTGATTTGACTGTTCTGCACGGGCGACCGCTTAAGATAAGTGTTCGATAAATGTTTGTGTGACGTCTGTTGTTAATTTTCAATTCGAACAATGTACGTTAAGTCTGAATGAGTCTGAATACGATGATCCGGTTGTGAGTCTGTTTGGGGTGCCTAAGTAGGGCACCAGTCGCGGCCCACGGGGTTGGGTCGTGACAGTAGTCTTTCCCTTTTTGGGCATCTCTGAAATACACAACACACGATTAAGGAACAAGAATTTCTTACATCATGGCTCTATCGCACGATTCTTATGAAGAAGGAAGGTCATTTATTCCTAAAATGTCCGCAGCTTCTTGTTTATAAGTGTGGCGCGCAACACACCCATAACCAAGACTCTACTAGACACGGCTCGTAGACACACCCTAGGACTGAACTGCTCTGATACCACTTTTGTCACGACCCGGCTAGGGGGGGCCGCGACGAGCACCCGGTGCTAGCCCACCCGGCACCCTCTTAGCTTACTCTTATGCTTATATGTAGGTGAGCCACGTAATTAGACATACATTTCCATTCATTCGTCAACTAGTCCCATTGGACGACATTACCATAATATCGTAATTGGCATTTATGCCACATCAAATGTACATAGGCCGACAAAATGACATACAAGACGTAGGCCGACAAGGCCGGACATATCTAACCACATACACGTGACTACGAGCCTCTAAGAGTATAACATATCACATTAGCGGGACAGGACCCCGCTATGCCCATAATTATATACACAAAAGAATGAGTACCCAAAAGATATGGCTCCGAAGGAAATGGAGCTCTCTATGTAATCTCTGAATAGGC
This sequence comes from Lycium barbarum, assembly GCF_019175385.1. Lineage (NCBI taxonomy): Eukaryota > Viridiplantae > Streptophyta > Magnoliopsida > Solanales > Solanaceae > Lycium > Lycium barbarum. Next base: position 58,607,467 of record NC_083340.1, read on the forward strand.
AGCTATGGATCAAGTCTGTCTCCCTGTGCACCTGCGGGCATGACGCAGCGTCCACAAACAAAAGGACGTCAGTACGAAGAATGTACTGAATATGTAAAGCATGAGCAACATCAATAAATAAGCATCATGAACAGCATATGAAATAGCATAGGAAGGGGGGGGGGGGGGGGGGGGACAATAATATCATCGTCATAGCACTTACTTGCCTTTCATAGGGAGTTTCCATTTCTCATACGTACTCGTATACATACATCATCGTCCGTATTCCATAATAGTACTCGTACCATAATTGTGCTCGTATTCGTATACATAGTCTTATCACATTCATATTCATATCATATACTTTGTCATTTCATATACATAACATTTACATAACATACCCGACCTCAGAGGATCGGTGTTTCATACATACTTGGCCAACCAAGGCTCAAGGTTACTCATACCTGGCCCTACCAAGGCTTCAGGGTTATCCGTACCATCTGCAGAGGTGTGCGCGCGTTTCGTAATTGTATACATACTTTATACATAATTATATACATATATTCTACCCGGCGTTATAAGCTCGGGGTTTCATTATAGCCCTTCATAGGCACACATATAAGTATAATAGCCCGTAGGCACCTTTAGCATCATTATCATTACTATCATCATCATTATCGTTACTTCTATATCATAGGCCTACTCGTCGTATGAGATGCATGGTACAATCTTAGTACATATCAAGGGTCGTGAGCTTATGAGCTCGGAGTATCAACCAATTGAAAACAACATACTCATGTAGAGGAATTAGGAATTTGGCCAAGAATCATGCCTTATGAAAGAAGGGTTAGCCTTACATACCTTCTCGTCGGACTATTCTACACTTGCACGTTCCCTTCCAATGTTAGCGTTTCTACCTTCATTAATATCATAACAATGGCCATTATTCATCCACATTGTCTAGGTTTCTCAATTTGCTTCTAATTTACCCATATTCAAGGTCATAACACCCAACTTCGTCCATTCGCCTAAAGTGTCTAGTTCATGATCTTAATACCATTTATAACACATTCATATCACGACACAACAACATTCATGATTCAACTCAAACTATTCCTCAAAATGTCACTATTCATCATTCATGACCCATTTTACCATATTTTTTACAATCCATGTATTTTAACTCTCCAATACCTTAAACAACATATAAATAGCATGAATCTTACCTTAGATGTTGTAGGGACGAGCCTTAGTTGATAATATTCCACTTTGAGTAAAACCCTAGCTTTTCTCCATTTGGATTTCTTGACTTTAGATGATCCTTGATGGGTTCTTACTCTTGATTCACTTATTTAATGTTGTTGATGGCTTATAATCCTTGAAAACTTGTATAATAAATGTAGAGAGATGTTTTAGAGAGAGGAAGGAAATGTTGAAATGATTTCATGAACTTGGTCCTTTATTTAATAACATTCCACTGATCTGTCGGGTTCCATTATACGGTTCGTATAATGGTTATACGGTCCGTATAATAGACCGTGAAATGGGTCTGCCTGCACCCCTTCACTGTGACCATTTGACGGTTCGTTATACGGTCCGTATAAATTTATACGGTCCGTATAACTGACCGTAAAATTCCACCAGCAACCAACCTCCACTGTGATGGTTTAACGGTCCATTATACGGTCCGTAAAACATTATACGGTCCGTATAATGAGCCGTAAAACTCATCAGTTCACTGAACTTATTCTCATCACTTCGTTTGATCTCCGATCCTTGCGGAACCTTCTTAACACTTGTTCAACACTTCAGTACAAATCTAAGGGATGTTATAACTCTTCTCCAAGACATCACTAAGTCCTGGCTAACTCGTTGCTCGTAATCCCTTTCCGATACTTATCAAATACTTTTGCTTTCTCTTGGCAAACCTCTTCCCTCATCTCTAACATCTTTAGAATCTCAACTAGGGTCATCAAATGCCATTCCTCACTAGTTCGTTCACTTGCGTACCAACGAAAAATTTCCGAGGTGTAACAGTAACCTTCCAGAATCGCACTACGCGAACCTTTAAGGTCCACATCATCTTATTACTCGATATATCGCTAATAAAGTCAATTTTGGGAGACATATTTTTGATGTATATAATGGACAGCGTATTTGTTTTTCAATGTTGAATTTGAACTGTGTTAAGGAGAGTCTTACAACAGTTTATATAAGAAACTGAAGAGCATGGTTTCAGCAGTAGGATTCTTTTAGGATAGAGTCAAATAAGCTTAGAAATATGATATGTTTCTTAGAAAGCTAATGCTTACCGAGTATTATCTGTTTGTTAGGAATATTTTTTAAACACGTTATATACTTAAAAAGATAGAATTCTAAGATATCCGTCTCTTGTAATCTATAATTTGAACTGAAAATAGCATGTGAAATAGATGAGAATCTTTTTATTTGTCGTTATCCTTGTACTTTACCTTTTCCCATACGTTTTCTTTTATCCTCTTTTCTTTATTGCTTCTTTTTCTTTTTTTTTAAAAAAGATATAATTTTTAAAAAAAAAATCAATAAATATGTTTTATTGAATTCATAGGTAGAGTAACAATTTTTTGAAACGGTGATTAAAATTTTAGACACTTCACACATGAAAGTGTAGCATTCTCGTCAGAAGTTGCTGCATTATTTTTGTTATACGTTAAAATAATTTCTCATCTATATATAAATTCCCAGTACATTTAGATCACTTCTTTAAAATTCAAACTCCTATTGAAAACTGATTCTTTTTCCTATCTATTCAAACTCATCTATTAAACAATGATCATTATCTTTCTCCACTCTTCCTTATCATTGTCATAAATATATGAAAAAAAAAAAGAGGTAACCAACAGATTTTCGAATTTGAGTAGAGATGGACTCTCCTTGTTGAAACTTTTTTCTCAAAATCAAAATTTTAGCATCTCATTCAAATTAAAAAATTTCAAAGCTGATAACGATAAACTCTGGATAGTTTCTCTTCCACCAAATTAGGCAATTCTCTATGTTTTAAAGTTTGAATATAGATTTATTATATTTATCTTTTAAACTTCTTTAATGAGTTAATATTTAATTGATTAATTTCAAGTTATTACAATCCTCATTAACTTTGTCTTAAAATTGCCAAGTGGCTTGTTTTTAGCTTGCCACTTGGCTTAACCACATTGCTTGTACCTCTCCTTTTTTATATATATAGATTTAATGTATATGCCCTATGTATGCTTAACCTATTTCACTCATATACACACAATATTCTCAGGATATATACACATCATGATGTGTATATCACATTTCTACCCTCTTCTTTCTTTGTCAACCTATGAATGGTTTTATACCCATCTACCCCTTTATTCCTTAAACATTGGACTAGTAGTCGACTAGTCATCTAATTATTCTTCCCCACTTTAAAAGCAGTGACAGGACCAAAACTAAGGCCAGTGTAAATACAGCTTAAATAACTAAGTATTGGATAGTGATTTCACAGGTCCCACATGGCCTGAATACTTAGCAGCTCCTAGGGTAATACAGTAGTTCAAATCAAGCATCCTAGTTCCTAAATTCTATTGTGATATCAAGCAACAAAAGGTGCAGGGTCTGGCCTGAATACTTAGCAGCTCTTAGGGTAATACAAAAGTTCAAATCAAGCATCCTAGTTCCTAAATTCTCTTGTGATATCACGCAACAAAAAGGTGCACGTTCTTCAACAGACTCCATCAAACAAAGTAACACAGGAGAGTATTCAGCTTAAGAAACTTCAGAGGGATGAGGCACATATGATTGACCATTCAAGCTCCAATAAATGTAATTAGTCAAAAGAAGCATGCAGGGAAGAGACACAGTGCTTATATGTACTATACTTCGATGAAATGCAAATTGTATCCTTCAAAACTCCAACAGAATCTCAAAAAGAAGGGATAACACAAAGGTCCAAGCAGATCATGTGATATAGATGGCTTAGCTTTTTTCTCAAGATAGACATAGTAGTTTTCTAACACTCCAAACCTAGTCAAATCTCCCCCCTTCCCTAAAAGAGAAATTCTCAAATGAACAGATACATCATTTAACTTTAACTACTTTTTGGCACTTAGAAAGTTCATTTTATTTCACCCTTTAGGTTTACTGATAATAATTAGAAGGCCAGAAATATGTGCATAGTGAATAAACATCCCATGGACATGATAGGACATATCATGGCACCTCTTATTTGCAGGGAAGTGCTATGATCCAGGTTGTACTTGATTAGAGGGTTAAATGCTTAACTCTCTCCTTAAGGTGCCTTTAAAAGGTTTCCTTTATGTCAAGTGATTTGTAATTCACATATACACACTTAGGCTCTCCCAAATATCATCATTAAGCCAAATCCATAAAAATGTTCAACCAACTATGGCACAGATCAACATATTTTAGTTATCCTATCCTACAATCCTAATCATGAGTGACTTTGACCATTTTTTGAACCATAACAGAGTCCCATAGGATTGTACATCTTGTTTTTTAGGACTGATTTACACAGATCCAAACAGGACATAACTAGAAAACAACACTTCAGTCCCAAAGAGAAACCAAACCTCACCATTATTTTTATCTTTAGCTATGATCATTACACAATCCCACATTTAAACCATAGTTCTTCAAATAACATAAATAGCCTATATGGAGGTGAACTGGATAGATTTCAATCAAAATTTCTCATTCCTTTTCTCTTCTTTTGTCTCTTTTAGTCGTAAATCTAGATGTTTATCCCTGGAAAGGACAACATCAATACACATAGTACACAAACACCTCACATTAACCTGTCAGCCCCTTTTGTAATCCCTTTTGGCATCATTTTTTGAAGAACTTGACATCTTAACATTATAAACTTAAGCTTCAAGTTGAACATCAACCCTGAGACTCAGGGAGTTTCATTTCATTGATTGATTAACCATTTTAACAATCAGAGAGCATATCAGGATTCACTCACCTCTTCAGTGTTACTAGACCTCTTTTAAAACGCAGGCATGGACCAGATATAGAAGGAGCAGTGTCTGGTGTTATATCCCGTATTTTGTACATTCGGATATTTCAAGGTAGTCGTGGTATGTTAAGGGCAAGACTATTTTCCAAAGGTATTTTAATGTACAAGTTGTTTATTAGTATGGAAATATTGAGAAAGACTAAGGGTAAAAAGGGAAATTCACAAGGTGGTTCATGGCAATATTGTTGAAGGCTAGGGGCAAAACGGGAATTTCACATTCAATTCAAGAAGGATCTTGAAGGGACCATTTTGGCCGTGTGGCATATGTCCACATTTTTATTTAATGGGGCTAATTATATATATATATGGACCAAAGCTTACATAACAAGACAATTATTCATCTTGTTTATTTTGAGAAACTTCAAGAAAAAGGGAGAAGGGGACATGTGTCCACTTTGTGTTGGTAGAAGCCATATATGTATATATATATATATATATATATATATATATATATATATATATATATATATATATATAAAATTGATGACAAAATAAGGCATATTCATCTTTTAAATCAAGAAGCTTGGAGAAGAAAAACTAGGAGAAGAAAATAGGGGCCATTCGGCCATGGTTCCAAAAATTTGGCCCATGGAAATTGATCAAGAAAAATTATTTTCTTCTAGTATTCCAACTAATTTGAAGGCCCTAATTAACGTGGGGTGGTTGTTGAAGCAAGCAAACCATTCATTTGTGCAAGTTTACAACCCTAGCCATGTTAAGAAGTGGAGTAAGAAAGGTATGTATTCAATCTTCTTTTACATGTGTTATAGATGATTTAGGTATATTGAAGTATGTAGGAATGGATGAAATTCATGAAATATGTATGGGTAGGTCATGGCCGAATGAAGTGTATTGGTAAGATGAGATGGATTGATTTTATTTAGTATTTTGATTGTTGTAGTTGTGGATTCCATGATGAAAATGAAGGTTTGATAACTTGAAATGAAGTTATGATCATTGTGGGATTATTGAAGAAATTAGTATGACACTAGCATGGTTTCTTGTGTTGTGAAGATAATGTTGTCAACGTGTGGTTGTAGATATAATGCCTGAATTTGGAGGTGAGAAATGTGTTGATTTTATTGAGTTTGGAAGATTGTAAGTTGGTTGTTGTGATTGAATTGAAAATAAGTAAAATGTTGTCGAATTATGTAAAAGAAGTTACTAACATTAGAATGCATTTTGAATTGATTGATGAAGTTGTTAATGTGTAGATTGTTGGTGTAGTTCATGAATTTGGAAGAAATGAATGTGTTGTTGTTGTCCTTATTAAGTTTGGAAGATTTCAGATTATTGTTGATAAGTTGGCCGATTTGAATTCTCGGATTGTTGTTGATAAATTGGCCGAGTTGGATTCTCGGATTGTGGATTGATAATTTGGCCGAGTTAGATTCTCGGGGACGGTGTATTTAAAGGGGAGATGCTGCCGAAATTTCGGTAGATTATAAGTGAATTTATTTAAGAAGCTAAGGCACGTATGACAATGAATCTAATGATTATGTAAATCTTCTTGAATGTAGACTAGAAAGCTTGGATGAATAAGCGTAGCTAACAGAACGTGGGACAGGTATGTAAGGCTTACCCTTTCTTTCTTTGGCATGATCCTTGTGAAACAAACAGATTAAGTATATGTATGATTTCAAAGAAACTCCTATTCTTAGAGCCACAAGGATGGCTAATATTCTTGATTTCCATAAGCTACTTCATATGGTTTTGATACGTATCTATGATTTCCAAAGCTCTATTTGATATGTTTCCGAGTTTGCCTATGATTCTTATTCACTTCTTGACATAAGTACGCTCGGTATAGTTGAGCTTATTGTATGGTTGCGTAACGAGTAAAGCATAAAGAGTTCATGTCCCTAAAAGGGTTCTGTAAGTTTTAATGTCTCTAACTTTTGTATACAGTCTTGGATTGCTTTGGAAACGTTTGAAGAGGTTATGTGGTAAAAGTGACCATAAATTTCTCATACTAACTCGGATTGACTTGAAACGTGTTTACGACCCTCAAGTGTTGGTTTGTGTACTTATCTTTCGAGTCTTGAAAGAAAATTGATTTGTGTGCATATAGTTTCTCATGACTCTGCTAGTGCATGCCTTAATGTATCCTCCACTGCGTCCCGGGCCAGGGCATGTTCTCGTGCGTATTCCACTGCATTGTTCACTGCGTCCCTCTCACTTGCGGGCCGGGGCACGTTATAAGTATGTACATGATATGATGATACGGGGATGGCGGCCAGGATGGCATATGATGACTCTATTCATCGCGTCCTGGAATAGAGGGCCGGGGCACGTTACATGCATATATGATACATGATATTGGCATACATGATTTTATTCACCGCGTCCCTCAATAGAGGGCCGGGGCACGTTACATGCATATGTGACACTTGATATTGACATGCATGATTTTGTTCACCGCGTCCCTCACTAGAGGGCCGGGGCACGCTATATGTATATATGAGATATGATGATGACATACATGACTTTCATTTCAAAAGGCAAGTGCTTTGATGTTTTAAAAAGTCATACTTGATTCTAGTAAATCTCTGTTTCAGTTATGATCCTTTTTTCTGTATTCTATGCCTTACATGCTCAGTACATATTCCGTACTGACCCCCTTTCTTTGGGGGCTGCGTTTCATGCCGCGCAGGTACACCCAGATGAGTAGAAGCCATTATAGAAGATGTTCCAGCGGAGTTGGCTAGCTCCATTTTCCCCTGGAGTGTTGCTGGGTCAGAGTATTATGCTATGATGTCTTGTTCGAAGTTAGACACTTTGCAGACAGAGTCGTGGGTATAGGATGTCAGTTTTGTAAGCGGCTCCACCAGCCGATGTGTCATTATGTATTGTGATTACAGATTCTACTTAATTTGAGTACGATGAAAAGAAAGTTTCTGAAAGCTTTACTATGTATTTCATCCTTATTGGATTTAAAAGTCCAAAGAGATTATGTGTGCAATAAGAGTCAGCGGGTTCGCTCGGTCCTAAATAAGGGTCGGGTGCCCATCAAACCCTAAGTAAGATTAGGGTGTGACAAAGTGGTATCAGAGCAGGTCGTCCTAGGGGTTGTCTGCAAAGTCGTGTCCAGTAGAGTCCTGTTTATGGGTGTGAAGCCGGCCACATTTATAAACAGGAGGATGCAGGGCATCTAGGGATTGTTGACCTTCTTTCTGTCTTAGATCGTGCGATAGAGCCAAGTTATTGGAAAATGAGATTCCTTATATAAGCCTTACATACGACGGAAGAAGGTGAGTGGCGATATGGAAAGTCACAGGGGTAAGTATTGGTATTTTGTTCTTTTACCTGAATTTGGAAGCTCTGGATGGCCGGAATGTGTTATATAGCCGTATGCTCTGTGAGGCATTGTTGATATTTGCTGCGTACAGATTTTGAATAGTAAGAATTGTAAAGGAGACCCGGTTAGGATTTTTCAAAATCAGGTCATTTAACTAGGTACGCCTAACAGAAGGAAGCGTGGAAGGGAAATATTGTAAATAGATAATAAGTGGGATATGATATTTTAGAGGAGCTACGGATTTGGGCATGGCGTGAAAAATGATTGCGAGAAAGACGGTTAGTAGTCCGAAGGACTAAAATGGATAACATTCAAAGTTTAGTATGAGCAAGGTCCGTTGGAGGATTCAGAGAAAGTCGACAATCAGTTTTGTTGTAGATTATTATATAAGGATGGTGAGTGGAAATCCGAACAGGCTGATACCCGAGTACTCATAAGTAACGGCGACGAAGGTATATTTGTTACCATCGGGAATCTGGGAATCTAGGATGAAGGGTAGTTATGCGCATAAGTGAAAGGTGAATATTGAGAATTGAAAAGGGTAAAATAGTAATTATAAAGGGAAGGACGTGTTACGAAAATGTCACGGAATCTGTAAGACTTCGACTTGCTCCAGATCATGTAATGAAGGCTATGCGGTGAGGTGGATGCGATAATATTGGCATTAATGCCCTGAATTTCATCGAAGTTTCGAGGTTAAGCGTGCTAAGGTGAGAGAAATATTAGGATGGGTGACCCCCCTGGGAAGTGTGCAAGAAATCCTCTAGACTTAGACATAAGAAACAAATGGGAAGTTAGAGTAGCCTAAGGGAAACTAGAGTATACAGAATGGTTGGAGACCATAAGAGGTTGTGTAGGACGAGGGGGACTAGACTGGTGAAGAGACAGAGAGTGCATCACAGCTTTGGAATTAGGATAAGCTTGAATAGCGTTTGGAAGTATTTTGTGGGCGAGTTGGTAGTAATTATATATATATATATATATATATATGAATGCATATGATATCCCACATGTGATTGTATCGGTGGGCATGTGATGTGTGTCCCGGCAACCGGTGCTACGGTATGGAAGGCCTCAATCGAGTAAGGGTATTGAAGTTTAAGAGGTAACAAAAATAAATGGTACAAGTGTCACAAGGTAAGCTGCTATTATTTTCACTACAGGTTAAGATTGGAAAGTTCTAATACAATGATATTTGGAAAAGAAAGAGAGTGAGTACATGGAAGGAAAGGAGATCAAAATGTCGGAAAAAGGTGAAAAGTAAGAAACATGATTGAGAAAGCCTCGAAAAACAACGACGGGCAAAGCACGAGACTATTTGGATAAAAATTCAAAGGTAGGCACGTGAAAAGGATAAAGTGTGGTAATATGGAACAAAAGAGGAACGTGTGAGGTTCGAGAACCAATTTCAATAAGTGGGGGGGGGGGGGGGGGGCGAAGGAATAGTGACTGCGACAAGGAAGGTGAGGTAAGAGAAAGAATACTTAGGCCTTGCAACGATGCCAGGAGATTTAGGCCCTTGAAAGGTATGTAAAGGAATAAATGTGTAGCCATATTAATGTGGTCACCGCGGGCATAAAGGAGCTGTCCTGAGAGGATGACTTAAGAATAGGACGGATTTGCGTGTCTAAAGGAATATTTCACAAACTTCAGAGCCGATGCCACAAATGGCAAAAGAAGAAAGGTGCTCGAGTAGGAAGAAACCCAAGGAGGGTTAAGGATGAAAGTAGAAAAGGTATACTAACGGATTAGTCGAAGGAAGAGGAGAACATTTGGGAGAAAAATAATTGGAAATCTTTAACCATAGGAGTAAGAAGAATACCTTAACGAGTTAGTGGTAGGAATCCGATTACGCATCGAGGAAAGAACAAGGATCATGGGTCGACACTGTTGATTGGGAAACTAATGGTATGGAATGAGAATTCATGTGAGTATAAGAGATTCGATCTTAGAAGAAATGGAATGAAATGCAAGGAACGTGCAGGGGAGACCGCTCGATCATAGCATCATAAATATAGTCAAAGGTTCGATGAGCAAGGATAGAGAAAGTGTAAACTGTGAGTATTCTGTGCAAAAAGTACCGGAACGCTAAAAAAACATGGTTGCACAGCTGCAATACAAACGCGTAGTTAAGAAGAATTACAAGTAAGTGAACTAAGCGGGCGAGAGGATTAGTAGTAGAAGGAAGGGTATGGAAATGCTGGAGAAAAACCAATAATGATATAAGCATAAATGGAAGAAGAATCTAGGGGAAGAAGTTTGGGTACGTTTTGAGCAAAGTCAGGAAGAAAGACGGGGAATAAGGTAATTATCGTAGACGAGGGTACTCGGAGACTGTTGGCATATGAGGATCCCCTTAAAAAGGGGGGGGGGGGGAGAACATATTATATTGGACTTAAAAAGGAATCACAACATTTCAAGCGCCAGAAGAGGAAAAATTTATTGGTTCAGGACTAGAGTTCAAAACATATCGGCATATCAGGAGGATACATGAAAGAAGTAGAAACGAATTGACAATGAGTGCACCATGAGGCCGACATGGAGGGAAAGTATGGAAGACACTTTAAGAGAATGCTTCATGCCGACATGAATTATGATATGTTTAGAACATGATTTGAATCCCTCATATTGGGCAAATTTGCGCCGTACCTAAAAGAGTAATAAAAAGAGCAGGAAAAGGCTACAAGCTAAGTTCACAAAGGATATCTCGGATGACAACGACTATTATAACGAAAGTACCAACAATTGGTAGTCTGGGAATATTTGAAAGAAAGAAAGAACACAGTGCCTATGAATGAAATAAAAGAGTTCATCGGATACTAGAAAATAGTTCATGGACCATTAATTATACGAAATCTAAGAATATATGCTATGAACTTATATGAATCATCGACGTGAAGCGATGCTCGATCATATTTGTAAGAAATCCACACCGGAGAGCCAACAAGAAATAACGATGGACGAAACGAGCGCCAATACAAAGAAATCAAAGACAAGTATACTTGTGTCGAGAGATGATCTGGGAAGGACAAGGATAATAAGTTGGCGCAGTAGATTAGAAACCCATAACACGGAATGAGAACTCATGAAGAAAAGGATAGCTATAAAAGGGACCCTCCCGAAGAATTATAACACCCCATGAGGTCAGTTGAACATTCGAGGATGAATGTTCTAATGGGGGGGAGGATGTTATATCCCGTATTTTGTACATTCGGATATTTCAAGGTAGTCGTGGTAAGTTAAGGGCAAGACTATTTTCCAAAGTTATTTTAATGTACAAGTTGTTTATTAGTATGGAAATATTGAGAAAGACTAAGGGTAAAAAGGGAAATTCACAAGGTGGTTCATGGCAATATTGTGGAAGGCTTGGGGCAAAACGGGAATTTCACAAACAATTCAAGAAGGATCTTGAAGGGACCATTTTGGCCGTGTGGAATATGTCCACATTTTTATTTAATGGGGCTAATTATATATATATGGACCAAAGCTTACATAACAAGACAATTATTCATCTTGTTTATTTTGAGAAACTTCAAGAAAAAGGGAGAAGGGGACAGGTGTCCACTTTGTGTTGGTAGAAGCCATATATATATATATATATATATATATATATATATATATACACAATTGATGACAAAATAAGGCATATTCATCTTTTAAATCAAGAAGCTTGGAGAAGAAAAACTAGGAGAAGAAAATAGGGGCCATTCGGCCATGGTTCCGAAAATTTGGCCCATGGAAATTGATCAAGAAAAATTATTTTCTTCTAGTATTCCAACTAATTTGAAGGCCCTAATTAACGTGGGGTGGTTGTTGAAGCAAGCAAACCATTCATTTGTGCAAGTTTACAACCCTAGCCAAGTTAAGAAGTGGAGTAAGAAAGGTATGTATTCAATCTTATTTTACATGTGTTATAGATGATTTATGTATATTGAAGTATGTAGGAATGGATGAAATTCATGAAATATGTATGGGTAGGTCATGACCGAATGAAGTGTATTGGTATGATGAGATGGATTGATTTTATCTAGTATTTTGATTGTTGTAGTTGTGGATTCCATGATGAAAATGAAGGTTTGATAACTTGAAATGAAGTTGTGATTATTGTGGGATTATTGAAGAAATTAGTATGACACTAGCATGGTTTCTTGTGTTGTGAAGATAATGTTGTCAACGTGTGGTTGTAGATATAATGCATGAATTTGGAGGTGAGAAATGTGTTGATTTTATTGAGTTTGGAAGATTGTAAGTTGGTTGTTGTGATTGAATTGAAAATAAGTAAAATGTTGTCGAATTATGTAAAAGAAGTTACTAACGTTAGAATGCATTTTGAATTGATTGATGAAGTTGTTAATGTGTAGATTGTTGGTGTAGTTCATGAATTTGGAAGAAATGAATGTGTTGTTGTTGTCCTTATTAAGTTTGGAAGATTTCAGATTATTGTTGATAAGTTGTCCGAGTTGAATTCTGGATTGTTGTTGATAAATTGGCCGAGTTGGATTCTCGGATTGTGGATTGATAATTTGGCCGAGTTAGATTCTCGGGGACAGTGTATTTACAGGGGAGATGCTGCCGAAATTTCGGTAGATTATAATTGAATTTATTTAAGAAGCTAAGGAAAGTGTATGACAATGAATCTAATGATTATGTAAATCTTCATGAATGTAGACTAGCAAGCATGGACGAATAAGCGTAGCTAATAGGATGTGGGACAGGTATGTAAGGCTTACACTTTCTTTCTTTGGCATGATCCTTGTGAAACAAACAGATTAAGTATATGTATGATTTCAAAGAAACTCCTATTGTCACGACCCAACCCCGTGGGCCGCGACCAGTGCCCTAGCTGGGCACCTATTCGTACCCGATACCCAAATTAGCTTATCAACAAAATAATATAATAATAATATTAGTGGACGCTACAGAATTTAGCATAAAAAAACAGACTTGGCACACATAGGCCGATAAGGCCATCATAGAACAAAGTATCCCAAACATATGTACAGAACCCACACAGATATATCCACAGGCCTCTACAGAACATAACATAATCATAAGACGGGACAGGGCCCCGTCATACCCAGAACAATGTACATATCCAGATAGCAGTGACAGACTGTACCAAAAGTGGGCTCTGAAGAAGAGAGCGCCCCAAAATAGGAGAAGTGGGATCCTAAACAGAGGGATCAGCGAACCTGTCGTCTGTACCTGCGCGGCATGAAAACGCAGCCCCCGAAGAAAGGGGGTCAGTACGAAATATGTACTGAATATGTAAAGCGGAATCACAGAAGTCAAATCATAATGGTTATAGAAAATGAGTACAAAATTCAGAGTGTCAAATGCATATTTCCAAAACAGACAGAATGTGTACAGAAACATATGTCATATCATATCCGATCCCTGCCGCGGAACTCGGCAGACAGAACGTGACCACCCTCCCGACGCTGGTGCCACTATACAGAGGAATCAGAAAAAGGGGCGTGGCCCCGTATCATAAAATGTCATATCAACATGGCCATAACAGATCAGATCAGAATAGGCGGACATGGCACATCATACTCCACAGACCCATGTACGCGTATACCTGCCCCCTCACATCGGGACGCGGCGAACAATGCAGAGAGTCACGCTTGACAACATATCCTGGCCCGGGCTCAGTGTGGGAAACATTGGGACATCCACGAATGGAGTAGTGAGAAACTAATGCAATTTAAAAATATCATAAATGTTTTCAAAGACTCGATGAAGCGTATCAAAGACAAACAGATCCAATGGAGTCGGACGGGATCATAATAAATGCATTTCGGATATCATAATAAATTACAGAAGTATAACTTTCCCGAACTCATTCCGGGTGTCAAAATAATTTATAAGATTTAATAGAATATTTAAAACAATATTTATTAGGCAATTAGTATGATAGTCAAAACATTTCTTTCAAAAATCGCCTAAAAAGGAAGCTTTAGTACATTAAGGGCAAAACCGGGAATAGTGGGCCCGCCTCGGGACAAATAAGGCGGCGGGCTCAAATTGTGCCCTCTAAGCTTATAGTATCACTTAAAAAGGTTCTACAAACATTCTATGACTTTCCAAGTAATTTGGAGCAAAGTTGCATAATTTTCCGGAAAAGCATACTAAAGTGGTTCAATTCCACTGAAGGAAAAACTGAGATTTTCTCTTGCGGATTCCGAGGGCCAAGAGGTCCTTCGAGGCCCGGATCCGACCCTAACACACTAAGGGCATGCCAAGGGAAGAATTGGGGTTGCTTTACATACCTTTCAAGCTCTTTACGCCTTTCCAAACTCACTTCGCGTTTCGTCGAAAAACTGCAATTGGTCAAGTTTACCAATTGTAAGCTATGAATACCAAAGTTTCAACTTAATGCATATTTGGCTACCGAAATTTCGGCAGCCTTTCCCCTATACATATGGCACCCCGAGAATTCAACTCGGCTAGAAATCATCAACAACAACCCAAACGACAACATCAACATCAACAAAGAACATTAAAAACACAATTATCCTTCAACTAGTCATTTTTCTCACAAGTTGACATAACCTTCATTCTAACCCAAACTTTCAAACTAACATCAATAATTTCACATTCATTAACAATCAAGATCATCACCATATAGATTTAGAGACATTTCATATCATTTTCCTTAAGATATACACTCGATATACTTAATATACAACTTTCCGCCAAAGTCATAACTTATGCAAAACATCAAATCTTTGGCATACAATTTCATAACATGTTTCCAACTTCCAAATTCATCAACGATCATCACAATTAACAACCAAACGACTTCATTTCCTTAATGTCGGAAAACCATACTAAAACGACATAAGTTTCTACATTCCAATTCAATACAAACTTATATCATTCCAACTTCATTTACACAACAAACATCACAACAACACAACTAACACACTAAACAAACTTAATCCATTCCATTCCAAACCACTCCATACCACACGGCCAAATGCTATTTTCATCAATTCAATCAAATTTATTCCTCTTTCATTCTCAACATAAATTCCATCACAATCACAACTAGAATACAACATGAATTCAACACATTGTCACCACACAACACACACACACCCACGGCTCCAAGCCATATTCCAAACCCACTTTGCAAACTTCCATTTTTCCATACAATCAACACATTTCAACATTCTACAACACAATCAAAACTTCATAACACAATAAAAAGGTAGAAATTCTTACCTTTTCCTCAAGTCTTCTTCACTTGGAGATGTAATCACTTTGGTGATTTTAATGCTCCCCACTCCAATCCAACTATACCAAGTTACAAAGGAACCTTGACTTAGTAGGAAATCAACAAGAAATAAATTTTTGGAGCAATATTTTTGGTAGCTAATTTTCTAGCCCAAACCCGAGAACCCTCCTTGCTCTCTCTATTTTTTTGTTCTTGCTTATCTTGTTCTTGACTTGTCTTGATAATTATCCTAACATATACTAGTTGATCACATGACTAGCACATGATCAACTAGATGGGTTTGGGCCAAATTAAATGGCTTGGCCGGCCACCCCTACTCTCTTTGGGCCTCAATTTGTTTCACATTTTACAAGCCCAATAACTTGTGAATCATATTTTGTAATTCCCGAAACTAATTTCTGAAATTCCAAAATTACCCTTAGCCTTGTCCCACACTTTCATGACTCTATTCTTTCATGCATAACTCTTATGTTCAACAAAATATCAAATTTGACCTCATATCTCAAGAATCCATTATTTATCGAATTTTTTCCAAACGTGTGAAAACACGGGTTATAACATCCTCCCCCCCTTTAAAACATTCGTCCTCGAATGTAAAATTAATCTTATAGGGTTTGAAAACACTTTGGGGGAGTTCATGGTTACAAACAACACATATGACATATGATTTGCATTGAAATGAAATTAAGCAGGGGTTTAAGGTTACCTGTGGACACAGGGAACAGATGAGGATATTTCTTCTTCATTTCCTCTTCGGCCTCCCACGTCATTTCCTCCCTATTATCGTTCCGCCACAGTACCTTAATAGAGGCTACATCTTTATTCCGGAGCCTTCTTACCTGACGATCCAAAATAGATACGGGCTGCTCCTCGTACGATAGTTGCTCCGACACCTGAATATCATCCGCAGGGAATATTCTGGAAGGGTCACCAATGCATTTGCGGAGCATAGACACATGGAATACCGGATGTACCGCTTCCAAATCAGATGGCAAATCTAACTCATAGGCGACATTTCCAACCTTCCGAACAATCTGATAAGGCCCAATATAACGCGGACTGAGCCTTTCTGCCGAACCGCATCAAGCCTTTCATAAGCGATACCTTCAGAAATACCCAATCGCCTACCTGAAACTCCAACGGTCGATGCCGTTTATCCGCGTATGACTTCTGTCTCCTCTGGGCAGCTAACAGTCGCTCTCGAATAAGTTTCACCTTGTCCACGGCCTGCTGGACCATATCTGGGCCAATCAACTCTGTCTCGCCAATATCAAACCAGCCGATCGGCGACCTGCATTTCCTGCCATATAAAGCCTCGTATGGAGCCATCTGGATGCTGGAATGGTAACTGTTATTATATGCAAACTCAATCAACGGCAAGTGATCATCCCAGCTGCCTCTGAAATCAATAACGCAGGCCCGCAACATATCCTCCAGCGTCTGTATAGTGCGCTCGGCCTGTCCGTCGCTCTGAGGATGAAAAGCTGTGCTCAGACTCACCTGAGTCCCTAGACCCTCCAGAAAAGACCTCCAGAAATGCGCCGTAAACTGGCCGCCTCTGTCAGAAATAATAGATAGAGGAACTCCGTGAAGCTTCACAATCTCTCTAATATAGAGCCTGGCATAATCCTCGGTGGAATAAGTAGTCCTGACGGGAAGGAAATGGGCTGATTTCGTCAGCCTATCCACAACGACCCAGATGGAATCATACTTCCGTGGAGTGCGAGGCAAACCTGTAATGAAATCCATATTAATAACCTCCCACTTCCAAGTCGGGATTTCCATCTCCTACAACAGTCCACCCGGCTTCTGATGCTCAATCTTGACCTGCTGACAATTAGGACACTGGGCGACGAACTCTGCAACATCCCGCTTCATACCGTCCCACCAGTATAAGCATCGAAGATCATGGTACATCTTCGTAGACCCAGGATGGACCGAATAGCGAGCATAATGTGCCTCGCTCATAACCTGCTGCCGAAGGCCTGCAATATCAGGTACACACAGCCTGCCTCTGTATAACAAAGTGTCGTCCGGTGAAAACTCGAACGGAGTTCTCTCCTTATCATAGGCTGTGTCTCTGTACCGAGCTAAGACAGGATCTTCGTATTGACGCCTTTTAATATCGTTCCTGATGGATGACTCAGAAACCCCTCGAATAGAAATCTGGGTATCTCCAGAATCGGCCAGGCGAACCCCGAGACTAGCCAACTGCTGAATATCACGGGCTATCTCTCTCCTGTTTGGCTGTAGATCGGCCAAACTGCCCATAGACTTCCGACTGAGCGCATCTGCAACAACGTTAGCCTTACCCGGATGATACAAAATATCCATGTCATAATCTTTCATAAGCTCCAGCCACCTCCGCTGCCGCAAATTAAGCTCTCTCTGTCTGAAAATATACTGGAGACTCTTATGATCAGTATAGATATCCACATGAACGCCATATAAATAGTGTCTCCATATCTTCAGAGCATGAATCACCGCTGAGAGCTCCAGATCGTGGGTAGGATAATTCTTCTCATGCTTTTTGAGCTGCCGGGAAGCATACGCTATAACTCTGCCGTACTGCATCAATACACAGCCTAACCCCATACCAGAAGCGCCACAATAAATAACATACCCGTCCGGTCCCTCTGGAAGAGTCAGAACTGGGGCTGTAGTCAGCTTCTCCTTCAGCAACTGGAAGCTCCGTTCACAAGCGTCAGACCACTGGAACTTAGCTCCCTTCTGAGTCAGCCTTGTCAAAGGCGCTGAAATCGAAGCAAACGTCTCCACAAACCTCCTGTAATAACCTGCTAACCCCAGGAAACTGCGTACCTCTGTGGGCGTCGTAGGTCTGGGCCAATTCTTCACGGCCTCAATCTTCTGTGTGTCCACCCGGACACCATCAGCTGCAATAATATACCCCAAGAAAGCCACTGAAGACAGCCAGAATTCACACTTAGAAAATTTGGCATATAATTTCTGATGCCGGAGTACCCCTAATACCAATCCCAGATGATCTGCGTGCTCTGCCTCAGACCGAGAATAAACCAGGATATCATCAATGAATACAATTACAAACATATCCAAGAATGGCCTGAATACCCGGTTCATCAAATCCATGAATACTGCGGGGGCATTAGTAAGCCCAAAAGACATAACCCTAAACTCATAATGCCCATATCGGGTCCGGAAAGCTGTCTTAGGGATATCGGCCTCTCGTACTCGCACCTGGTGGTAACCGGATCGAAGATCTATCTTCGAAAAACACTTTGCGCCCTGCAGCTGATCAAACAAATCATCAATCCTGGGGATGGGGTATTTATTCTTTATAGTTACCTTATTCAGCTGTCGATAATCAATACACAAACGCAGCGACCGGTCTTTCTTACGCACAAATAATACCGGGGCTCCCCAAGGCGAAGTACTGGGTATGATGAAACCCTTATCCAACAAATCTTTCAGCTGCTCCTTCAGCTCCTTTAATTCTGCAGGCGCCATTCTGTACGGAGGAATAGAGATAGGCTGAGTGTCTGGGAGTAAGTCAATAGAGAAGTCTATCTCCCGCTCTGGAGGAAGACCTGGAAGCTCGTCGGGGAAAACATCTGGAAACTCATTAACCACGGGGACTGACTGAAGTGTCGGCATCTCTGCTCCCAAGTCTTGCACCCGTACCAAATGATAGATATAACCCTTTCTGATCATTTTCTTCGCCTTAAGGTACGAAATAAACTTACCCTTCGGCGATGCTGTATTACCAGCCCATTCTATAACTGGCTCCCCGGGAAACTGGAAGCGAACCACCTTATTCTGGCAGTCAACATTAGCGTAACAGGAAGCTAGCCAAACCATACCCATAATAACATCAAATTCAGTCATATCTAACTCTACCAGATCTGCCTTAGTATCTCGGCTACATACAATCACAGAACAGTCTTTATATACTTGTTTCGCTACAATAAAGTCCCCGATCGGTGTGGCTATCTCAAATGGCTCTATAGGCTCAGACATAATACCAATTTTTCTAGCAACCAGAGGCGAAATATATGACAAGGTCGAACCTGGATCAATCAATGCATACACAGACCGAGAGAAAACCGATAATGTACCTGTAACGACATTAGGCGATGCCTCCTGATCCTGGCGGCTGGACAGAGCATAAATGCGGTTCGAAGGACCGCTAATACCAGAAGCTCCACCACGGCCTCTGCCGCGACCCGCCGGTGCTGGAAAACCCTGCCCCGTAGGGCGCATAGCCACTGACGAAGATGAAGACCCAGCGGCTGATCCGGTAGGCTGCGCTGCACCACCCGAACTACCCTTATACGGGCAATATCTCACAGAATGGCCCTGACGACCACAAGAAAAGCATGCACCGGTGGCCCTGTAGCACTCTCCCGGATGATATCTGCCACAAAGAGAACACTGAACCCTGGGTGGCCTCATCTGACCAGAACCCCTATCTGTCCGCGAACCTGAAGCCCTGGAGCTCTAGGCCGCTCCTG
This sequence comes from Lycium barbarum, assembly GCF_019175385.1. NCBI lineage: Eukaryota > Viridiplantae > Streptophyta > Magnoliopsida > Solanales > Solanaceae > Lycium > Lycium barbarum. Next base: position 58,627,521 of record NC_083340.1, read on the forward strand.
AATACCCTGGGCTATCGAACCTGCGACCTGTAGGCTGGGGAGGCGCGCTCTGCGCCGGCTGAGATGAAAATCTGCTAGGCTGTTGGGGTTGTCTGCCCCGAAAATCTCCAGATGACCTGGCCCTCTTGGGCTGTCTCCGATCTTGGCCCCTGTCAGGCTGATGTCCTCCTCTGCCCCGATCCTCCATGCCCTGGGCGTGGGCCTGAATACGGGCAATTTCCATACCGGGCTGAGCAGCCAATACTAAGCAGCTATCAACAAAATACCGATCCAGCCCCATAATATATCAGTGCATCCGGTCCGCCATAGTAGCCACCACAGTAGGTGCATATCGGGCCAAGAAATCAAACTCCAAACTATAGTCCCAGACACTGCGGCCCTTCTGCCTCAATAATAAGAATCTATCAGATCTGGCTCGTCACAACTCTGGGGCAGAAAATGTCCAAGAAATGCCTGAGAAAAATCGCCCCAAACTGCTGGGGGAGCGTCGTCCCCTCTGGATAGCCCCCATGACTCGTACCAGTTTGCCGCCACATCATATAACCGGTACGAAGCTAACGCGACTGACTCTGTCTCGGAAGCATTAATCAAATATAGAGTGCGTCGCATCTTCCTGATAAACTCCTCAGGATCCTCCTCGGGTTTTGTCCCGAAGAATTCTGGAGGACTACAAGTCAAAAACTCACGGGCTCTCGAACTATCACGTCTGACTGCCCGGACACCTCCCAGTCCATGCCCCTGAACCTGCCCTGCCACAAGTCTAGTCAGCAACTGGACTGCCTCCCTCATAGACTGATCCTCAGTGCCTGGCCGTGGAGCTGGAGGCTCAGGTACTGGAACTGCGGGAGCTGGCGGTGGAGCCGCCCCCCGATCTGCGGCTGCGGCCGCCCCAATCTCCTCCACGAGTGGCGGTGTAGAAGAACCCTCTGTGTGGGGCAAAGTCTCCGGAGCAATATGTGCCTGGGCCCTGGTAATCCTCTGGACCCGGCTAGTCTCTCCCAAGGCTGCTGACTTGGCCTTTTGGGTCGCTGTTGCCTTTTTTGGAGGCATATCTGCAAATATAGCCACTCGTTAGGGAGGGGTCATCCTGATAACACAGCTCTATCGCACGATCTAAGACAGAAAGAAGGGTAGTATCCTAAATACCCTGTAGCCTCCTGTTTATAGGTGTGGTGCACAACACACCAATAATCAAGACTCTACCAGACATGGTCTGTGGACATTCCGAGGACGAACCGCTCTGATACCACTTTTGTCACGACCCAACCCCGTGGGCCGCGACCAGTGCCCTAGCTGGGCACCTATACGTACCCGATACCCAAATTAGCATATCAACAAAATAATATAATAATAATATTAGTGGACGCTACATAATTTAGCATAAAAAAACAGACTAGGCACACATAGGCCGATAAGGCCATCATAGAACAAAGTATCCCAAACATATGTACAGAACCCACACAGATATATCCACAGACCTCTACAGAACATAACATAATCATAAGACGGGACAGGGCCCCGTCATACCCAGAACAATGTACATATCCAGATAGCAGTGACAGACTGTACTAAAAGTGGGCTATGAAGAAGAGAGCGCCCCAAAATAGGAGAAGTGGGATCCTAAACAGATGGATCAGCGAACCTGTCATCTATACCTGCGCGGCATGAAAACGCAGCCCCCGAAGAAAGGGGGTCAGTACGAAATATGTACTGAATATGTAAAGCGGAATCACAGAAGTCAAATCATAATGGTTACAGAAAATGAGTACAAAATCCAGAGTGTCAAATGCATATTTCCAAAACAGACAGAATGTGTACAAAAACATATGTCATATCATATCCGGTCCCTGCCGCGGAACTCGGCAGACAGAACGTGGCCACCCTCCCGACGCTGGTGCCACTATACAGAGGAATCAGAAAAAGGGGTGTGGCCCCGTATCATAAAATGTCATATCAAAATGGCCATAACAGATCAGATCAGAATAGGCGGACATGGCACATCATACTCCACAGACCCATGTACGCGTATACCTGCCCCCTCACATCGGGACGCGGCGAACAATGCAGAGAATCACGCTTGACAACATATCCTGGCCCGGGCTCAGTGTGGGAAACATTGGGACATCCACGAATGGAGTAGTGAGAAACTAATGCAATTTAAAAATATCATAAATGTTTTCAAAGACTCGATGAAGCGTATCAAAGCCAAACAGATCCAATGGAGTCGGACGGGATCATAATAAATGCATTTCGGATATCATAACAAATTACAGAAGTATAACTTTCCCGAAGTCATTCCGGGTATCAAAATAATTTATAAGATTTAATAGAATATTTAAAACAATGTTTATTAGGCGATTAGTATGATAATCAAAACATTTCTTTCAAAAATCGCCTAAAAAGGAAGCTTTAGTACATTAAGGGCAAAACCGGGAATAGTGGGCCCGCCTCGGGACAAATAAGGCGGCGGGCTCAAATTGTGACCTCTAAGCTTATAGTATCACTTAAAAAGGTTCTACAAACATTCTATGACTTTCCAAGTAATTTGGAGCAAAGTTGCATAATTTTCCGGAAAAGCATACTAAAGTGGTTCAATTCCACTGAAGGAAAAACTGAGATTTTCTCTTGCGGATTCCGAGGGCCAAGAGGTCCTTCGAGGCCCGGATCCGACCCTAACACACTAAGGGCGTGCCAAGGGAAGAATTGGGGTTGCTTTACATACCTTTCAAGCTCTTTACGCCTTTCCAAACTCACTTCCCGTTTCGTCGAAAAACTGCAATTGGTCAAGTTTACCAATTGTAAGCTATGAATACCAAAGTTTCAACTTAATGCATATTTGGCTACCGAAATTTCGGCAGCACTTCCCCTATACATATGGCACCCCGAGAATTCAACTCGGCTAGAAATCATCAACAACAACCCAAACGACAACATCAACATCAACAAAGAACATTAAAAACACAATTATCCTTCAACTAGTCATTTTTCTCACAAGTTGACATAACCTTCATTCTAACCCAAACTTTCAAACTAACATCAATAATTTCACATTCATTAACAATCAAGATCATCACCATATAGATTTAGAGACATTTCATATCATTTTCCTTAAGATATACACTCGATATACTTAATATACAACTTTCCGCCAAAGTCATAACTTATGCAAAACATCAAATCTTTGGCATACAATTTCATAACATGTTTCCAACTTCCAAATTCATCAATGATCATCACAATTAACAACCAAACGACTTCATTTCCTTAATGTCGGAAAACCATACTAAAACGACATAAGTTTCTACATTCCAATTCAATACAAACTTATATCATTCCAACTTCATTTACACAACAAACATCACAACAACACAACTAACACACTAAACAAACTTAATCCATTCCATTCCAAACCACTCCATACCACACGGCCAAATGCTATTTTTATCAATTCAATCAAATTTATTCCTCTTTCATTCTCAACATAAATTCCATCACAATCACAACTAGAATACAACATGAATTCAACACATTGTCACCACACAACACACACACACCCACGGCTCCAAGCCATATTCCAAACCCACTTTGCAAACTTCCATTTTTCCATACAATCAACACATTTCTACATACTACAACACAATCAAAACTTCATAACACAATAAAAAGGTAGAAATTCTTACCTTTTCCTCAAGTCTTCTTCACTTGGAGATGTAATCACTTTGGTGATTTTAATGCTCCCCACTCCAATCCAACTATACCAAGTTACAAAGGAACCTTGACTTAGTAGGAAATCAACAAGAAATAAATTTTTGGAGCAATATTTTTGGTAGCTAATTTTCTAGCCCAAACCCGAGAACCCTCCTTGCTCTCTCTATTTTTTTGTTCTTGCTTATCTTGTTCTTGACTTGTCTTGATAATTATCCTAACATATACTAGTTGATCACATAACTAGCACATGATCAACTAGATGGGTTTGGGCCAAATTCAATGGCTTGGCCGGCCACCCCTACTCTCTTTGGGCCTCAATTTGTTTCACATTTTACAAGCCCAATAACTTGTGAATCATATTTTGTCATTCCCGAAACTAATTTCCGGAATTCCAAAATTACCCTTAGCCTTGTCCCACACTTTCATGACTCTATTCTTTCATGCATAACTCTTATGTTCAACAAAATATCAAATTTGACCTCATATCTCAAGAATCCATTATTTATCGAATTTTTTCCAAACGTGTGAAAACACGGGTTATAACACCTATTCTTAGAGCCACTAGGATGGCTAATATTCTTGATTTCAATAAGCTACTTCATATGGTTTTGATACGTATCTATGATTTCCGAAGCTCTATTTGATATGTTTCCGAGTTTGCCTATGATTCTTATTCACTTCTTGACATAAGTACGCTCGGTATAGTTGAGCTTATTGTATGGTTGCGTAACGAGTAAAGCATAAAGCGTTCATGTCCCTAAAAGGGTTCTATAAGTATTAATGTCTCTAACTTTTGTATACAGTCTTGGATTGCTTTGGAAACGTTTGAAGAGGTTCTGTGGTAAAAGTGACCATAACTTTCTCATACTAACTCAGATTGACTTGAAACGTGTTTAGGACCCTCAAGTGTTGGTTTGTGTACTTATCTTTCGAGTCTTGAAAGAAAATTGATTTGTGTACATATAGTTTCTCATGACTCTGCTCGTGCATGCCTTAATGTATCCTCCACTGCGTCCCGGGCCAGGGCATGTTCTCGTGCGTATTCCAATGCAATGTTCACTGCCTCCCTCTCACTTGCGGGCCGGGGCACGTTATATGTATGTACATGATATGATGATACAGGGATGGCGGCCAGGATGGCATATGATGACTTTATTCACCGCGTCCCGCAATAGAGGGCCGGGGCACGTTACATGCATATATTATGCATGATATTGGCATACATGATTTTATTCACCGCGTCCCTCAATAGAGGGCCGAGGCACATTACATGCATATATGACACTTGATATTGACATGCATGATTTTGTTCACCGCGTCCCTCACTTGAGGGCCGGGGCACGCTATATGTATATATGAGATATGATGATGACATACATGACTTTAATTTCAAAAGGCAAGTGGTTTGATGTTTTAAAAAGTCATACTTGATTCTAGTAAATCTCTGTTTCAGTTATGATCCTCTTTTCTGTATTCTATGCCTTACATGCTCAGTACATATTCCGTACTGACCCCCTTTCTTCGGGGGCTACGTTTCATGCCGCGCAGGTACACCCAGATGAGTAGAAGCCATTATAGAAGATGTTCCAGCGGAGTTGGCAAACTCCACTTGCCCCTGGAGTGTTGCCGGGTCAGAGTATTATGCTATGATGTCTTGTTCGAAGTTAGACACTTTGCAGACAGAGTCGTGGGTATAGGATGTCAGTTTTGTAAGCGGCTCCACCAGCCGATGTGTCATTATGTATTGTGATTACAGATTCTACTTAATTTGAGTACGATGAAAAGAAAGTTTCTGAAAGCTTTACTATGTATTTCATCCTTATTGGATTTAAAAGTCCAAAGAGATTATGTGTGCAATAAGAGTCAGCGGGTTCGCTCGGTCCTAAATAAGGGTCGGGTGCCCATCAAACCCTAAGTAAGATTAGGGTGTGACAAAGTGGTATCAGAGCAGGTCGTCCGAGGGGTTGTCTGCAAAGTCGTGTCCAGTAGAGTCCTGTTTATGGGTGTGAAGCCGGCCACATGTATAAACAGGAGGCTGCAGGGCATCTAGGGATTGTTGACCTTCTTTCTGTCTTAGATCGTGCGATAGAGCCAAGTTATAGGAAAATGAGATTCCTTATATAAGCCTTACATACGACGGAAGAAGGTGAGTGGCGATATGGAAAGTCACAGGGGTAAGTATTTGTATTTTGTTCTTTTACCTGAATTTGGAAGCTCTGGATGGCCGGAATGTGTTATATAGTCGTATGCTCTGTGAGGCATTGTTGATATTTGCTGCGTACAGATTTTGAATAGTAAGAATTGTAAAGGAGACCCGGTTAGGATTTTTCAAAATCAGGTCATTTAACTAAGTACGCCTAACAGAAGGAAGCGTGGAAGGGAAATGTTGTAAATAGATAATAAGTGGGATATGATATTTTAGAGGAGCTACGGATTTGGGCATGGCGTGAAAAATGATTGCGAGAAAGACGGTTAGTAGTCCGAAGGACTAAAACGGATAACATTCGAAGTTTAGTAGGAGCAAGGTCCGTTGGAGGATTCAGAGAAAGTCGACAGTCAGTTTTGTTGTAGATTATTATATAAGGATGGTGAGTGGAAATCCGAACAGGCTGATACCCGAGTACTCATAAGTAACGGCGACGAAGGTATATTTGTTACCATCGGGAATCTGGGAATCTAGGATGAAGGGTAGTTATACGCATAAGTGAAAGGTGAATATTGAGAATTGAAAAGGGTAAAATAGTAATTATAAAGGGAAGGACGTGTTACGAAAATGTCTCGGAATCTGTAAGACTTCGACTTGCTCCAGATCATGTAATGAAGGCTATGCGGTGAGGTGGATGCGATAATATTGGCATTAATGCACTGAATTTCATCGAAGTTTTGAGGTTAAGCGTGCTAAGGTGAGAGAAATATTAGGATGGGTGACCCCCCTGGGAAGTGTGCAAGAAATCCTCTAGATTTAGACATAAGAGACAAATGGGAAGTTAGAGTAGCCTAAGGGAAACTAGAGTATACAGAATGGTTGGAGACCATAAGAGGTTGCGTAGGACGAGGCGGACTAGACTGGTGAAGAGACAGAGAGTGCATCACAGCTTTGGAATTAGGATAAGCTTGAATAGCGTTTGGAAGTATTTTGTGGGCGAGTTGGTAGTAATTATATATATATATATATATATATATATATATATATATGAATGCATATGATATCCCACATGTGATTGTATCGGTGGGCATGTGATGTGTGTCCCGGCAACCGGTGCTACGGTATGGAAGGCCTCAATCGAGTAAGGGTATTGAAGTTTAAGAGGTAACAAAAATAAATGGTACAAGTGTCACAAGGTAAGCTGCTATTATTTTCACTACAGGTTAAGATTGGAAAGTTCTAATACAATGATATTTGGAAAAGAAAGAGAGTGAGTACATGGAAGGAAAGGAGATCAAAATGTCGGAAAAAGGTGAAAAGTAAGAAACATGATTGAGAAATCCTCGAAAAGCAACGACGGGCAAAGCACGAGACTATTTGGATAAAAATTCAAAGGTAGGCACGTGAAAAGGATAAAGTGTGGTAATATGGAACAAAAGAGGAACGTGTGAGGTTCGAGAACCAATTTCAATAAGTGGGGGGGGGGGGGGGGGGGGCGAAGGAGTAGTGACTGCGACAAGGAAGGTGAGGTAAGAGAAAGAATACTTAGGCCTTGCAACGATGCCAGGAGATTTAGGCCCTTGAAAGGTATGTAAAGGAATAAATGTGTAGCCATATTAATGTGGTCACCGCGGGCATAAAGGAGCTGTCCTGAGAGGATGACTTAAGAATAGGATGGATTTGCGTGTCTAAAGGACTATTTCACGAACTTCAGAGCCGATGCCACAAATGGCAAAAGAAGAAAGGTGCTCAAGTAGGAAGAAACCCAAGGAGGGTTAAGGATGAAAGTAGAAAAGGTATACTAACGGATTAGTCGAAGGAAGAGGAGAACATTTGGGAGAAAAATAATTGGAAATCTTTAACCATAGGAGTAAGAAGAATACCTTAACGAGTTAGTGGTAGGAATCCGATTACGCATCGAGGAAAGAACAAGGATCATGGGTCGACACTGTTGATTGGGAAACTAATGGTATGGAATGAGAATTCATGTGAGTATAAGAGATTCGATCTTAGAAGAAATGGAATGAAATGCAAGGAACGTGCAGGGGAGACCGCTCGATCATAGCATCATAAATATAGTCAAAGGTTCGATGAGCAAGGATAGAGAAAGTGTAAACTGTGAGTATTCTGTGCCAAAAGTACCGGAACGCTCAAAAAACATGGTTGCACAGCTGCAATACAAACGCGTAGTTAAGAAGAATTACAAGTAAGTGAACTAAGCGGGCGAGAGGATTAGTAGTAGATGGAAGGGTATGGAAATGCTGGAGAAAAACTAATAATGATATAAGCATAAATGGAAGAAGAATCTAGGGGAAGAAGTTTGGGTACGTTTTGAGCAAAGTCAGGAAGAAAGACGGGGAATAAGGTAATTATCGTAGACGAGGGTACTCGGAGACTGTTGGCATATGACGATCCCCTTAAAAAGGGGGGGGGGGGGAGAACATATTATATTGGACTTAAAAAGGAATCACAACATTTCAAGCGCCAGAAGAGGAAAAATTTATTGGTTCAGGACTAGAGTTCAAAACATATCGGCATATCAGGAGGATACATGAAAGAAGTAGAAACGAATTGACAATGAGTGCACCATGAGGCCGACATGGAGGGAAAGTATGGAAGACACTTTAAGAGAATGCTTCATGCCGACATGAATTATGATATGTTTAGAACATGATTTGAATCCCTCATATTGGGTAAATTTGCGCCGTACCTAAAATAGTAATAAAAACAGCAGGAAAAGGCTACAAGCTAAGTTCACAAAGGATATCTCGGATGACAACGACTATTATAATGAAAGTACCAACAATTGGTAGTCTGGGAATATTTGAAAGAAAGAAAGAACGCAGTGCCTATGAATGAAATAAAAGAGTTCATCAGATACTAGAAAATAGTTCATGGACCATTAATTATACGAAATCTAAGAATATACGCTATGAACTTATATGAATCATCGACGTGAAGCGATGCTCGATCATATTTGTAAGAAATCCACACCGGAGAGCCAACAAGAAATAACGATGGACGAAACGAGCGCCAATACAAAGAAATCAAAGACAAGTATACTTGTGTCGAGAGATGACCTGGGAAGGACAATTATAACACGGAATGAGAACTCATGTAAAGACCGAGGAGTTCGATTATAAAGAGATAAGGTAAAAGATAAGTAATGGGCATGAAGAAAAGGATAGCTATAAAAGGGACCCTCCCGAAGAATTATAACACCCCATGAGGTCAGTTGAACATTCGAGGATGAATGTTCTAATGGGGGGGAGGATGTTATATCCCGTATTTTGTACATTCGGATATTTCAAGGTAGTCGTGGTAAGTTAAGGGCAAGACTATTTTCCAAAGTTATTTTAATGTACAAGTTGTTTATTAGTATGGAAATATTGAGAAAGACTAAGGGTAAAAAGGGAAATTCACAAGGTGGTTCATGGCAATATTGTGGAAGGCTAGGGGCAAAACGGGAATTTCACAAACAATTCAAGAAGGATCTTGAAGGGACCATTTTGGCCGTGTGGAATATGTCCACATTTTTATTTAATGGGGCTAATTATATATATATGGACCAAAGCTTACATAACAAGACAATTATTCATCTTGTTTATTTTGAGAAACTTCAAGAAAAAAGGAGAAGGGGACAGGTGTCCACTTTGTGTTGGTAGAAGCCATATATATATATATATATACAATTGATGACAAAATAATGCATATTCATCTTTTAAATCAAGAAGCTTGGAGAAGAAAAACCAGGAGAAGAAAATAGGGGCCATTCGGCCATGGTTCCAAAAATTTGGCCCATGGAAATTGATCAAGAAAAATTATTTTCTTCTAGTATTCCAACTAATTTGAAGGCCCTAATTAACGTGGGGTGGTTGTTGAAGCAAGCAAACCATTCATTTGTGCAAGTTTACAACCCTAGCCAAGTTAAGAAGTGGAGTAAGAAAGGTATGTATTCAATCTTATTTTACATGTGTTATAGATGATTTATGTATATTGAAGTATGTAGGAATGGATGAAATTCATGAAATATGTATGGGTAGGTCATGACCGAATGAAGTGTATTGGTATGATGAGATGGATTGATTTTATCTAGTATTTTGATTGTTGTAGTTGTGGATTCCATGATGAAAATGAAGGTTTGATAACTTGAAATGAAGTTGTGATCATTGTGGGATTATTGAAGAAATTAGTATGACACTAGCATGGTTTCTTGTGTTGTGAAGATAATGTTGTCAACGTGTGGTTGTAGATATAATGCATGAATTTGGAGGTGAGAAATGTGTTGATTTTATTGAGTTTGGAAGATTGTAAGTTAGTTGTTGTGATTGAATTGAAAATAAGTAAAATGTTGTCGAATTATGTAAAAGAAGTTACTAACGTTAGAATGCATTTTGAATTGATTGATGAAGTTGTTAATGTGTAGATTGTTGGTGTAGTTCATGAATTTGGAAGAAATGAATGTGTTGTTGTTGTCCTTATTAAGTTTGGAAGATTTCAGATTATTGTTGATAAGTTGTCCGAGTTGAATTCTCGGATTGTTGTTGATAAATTGGCCGAGTTGGATTCTCGGATTGTGGATTGATAATTTGGCCGAGTTAGATTCTCGGGGACGGTGCATTTACAGGGGAGATGCTGCCGAAATTTCGGTAGATTATAATTGAATTTATTTAAGAAGCTAAGGAAAGTGTATGACAATGAATCTAATGATTATGTAAATCTTCTTGAATGTAGACTAGCAAGCTTGGACGAATAAGCGTAGCTAATAGGATGTGGGACAGGTAGGGCTGTTCACAGTTTTGGTTAAAACCAAAACCAAACCGAAAATTTAACCAAACCGAATAAAATAACCGACATTTGGTTTAGTTTGGTTTGGTTTGGTTTTAAATTTGAAAAACCAAAAATATTTGGTTTGGTTATGGTTATAGTAAAAAATAACCGAATAAATAACCGAACCAAACCGATAATTATATACATAAAATTTATAATTATTTATATGTATAATTAGCTTTTTACAAATAATTAAAGATATTTTATACCTTTTAATTATTAATTTAATTTTGGGCTACTTATTTTTAAGGCCCATGTCTTAAAAGAATATGTCCAACAATCCAAGTCCAACTCTAATAAGTCGTAAGCATAAGGGTTGTTTGTATTTTGAAACCTCTGTTTGACTTGTTCTTTTGAATCTAAACTGCGTTGCAAGTTTGGTCCACCTGATTTGCCAACAGCGTGTCTTTCCCTCAATATGCAGCAAAGTTCACCCTTGTGGGCTATGAGGAAAACAAAGTTTCATAAGAAATTTGAAGAATGTAGAGAGAGAATATTTGAATTGTCACGGCTAGTCATAAACCGAAAAACCGAACCAAACCGAACCAAACCGACAATAACCAAATCGGTGGTTATTATTTTACTTGGTTTGGTTATGGTTTTAGACATTTAAAAACTGACTAAATTGGTTTGGTTATGGTTTTAACCAATAACCGACCCAAACCGAACCATGAACACCCCTAGGGACAGGTATGTAAGGCTTACCCTTTCTTTCTTTGGCATGATCTTTGTGAAACAAACAGATTAAGTATATGTAAGATTTCAAAGAAACTCCTATTCTTAGAGCCACTAGGATTGCTAATATTCTTGATTTCAATAAGCTACTTCATATGGTTTTGATACGTATCTATGATTTCCGAAGCTCTACTTGATATGTTTCCGAGTTTGCCTATGATTCTTATTCACTTCTTGACATAAGTACGCTCGGTATAGTTGAGCTTATTGTATGGTTGCGTAACGAGTAAAGCATAAAGAGTTCATGTCCCTAAAAGGGTTCTGTAAGTATTAATGTCTCTAACTTTTGTATACAGTCTTGGATTGCTTTGGAAACGTTTGAAGAGGTTCTGTGGTAAAAGTGACCATAACTTTCTCATACTAACTCGGATTGACTTGAAACGTGTTTACGACCCTCAAGTGTTGGTTTGTGTACTTATCTTTCGAGTCTTGAAAGAAAATTGATTTGTGTGCATATAGTTTCTCATGACTCTGCTCGTGCATGCCTTAATGTATCCTCCACTGCGTCCCGGTCCAGGGCATGTTCTCGTGCGTATTCCAATGCAATGTTCACTGCCTCCCTCTCACTTGCGGGCCGGGGCACGTTATATGTATGTACATGATATGATGATACGGGGATGGCAGCCAGGATGGCATATGATGACTCTATTCACCGCGTCCCGCAATAGAGGGCCGGGGCACGTTACATGCATATATTATACATGATATTGGCATACATGATTTTATTCACCGCGTCCCTCAATAGAGGGCCGATGCACGTTACATGCATATATGACACTTGATATTGACATGCATGATTTTGTTAACCGCGTCCCTCACTAGAGGGCCGGGGCACGCTATATGTATATATGAGATATGATGATGACATACATGACTTTCATTTCAAAAGGCAAGTGCTTTGATGTTTTAAAAAGTCATACTTGATTCTAGTAAATCTCTGTTTCAGTTATGATCCTATTTTCTGTATTCTATGCCTTACATGCTCAGTACATATTCCGTACTGACCCCCTTTCTTCGGGGGCTGCGTTTCATGCCGCGCAGGTACACCCAGATGAGTAGAAGCCATTATAGAAGATGTTCCAGCGGAGTTCGCAAGCTCCACTTGCCCCTGGAGTGTTGCCGGGTCAGAGTATTATGCTATGATGTCTTGTTCGAAGTTAGAGACTTTGCAGACAGAGTCGTGGGTATAGGATACCAATTTTGTAAGCGGCTCCACCAGCCGATGTGTCATTATGTATTGTGATTACAGATTCTACTTAATTTGAGTACGATGAAAAGAAAGTTTCTGAAAGCTTTACTATGTATTTCATCCTTATTGGATTTAAAAGTCCAAAGAGATTATGTGTGCAATAAGAGTCAGCGGGTTCGCTCGACCCTAAATAAGGGTCGGGTGCCCATCACACCCTAAGTAAGATTAGGGTGTGACATCTGGTGCAAGCAAATTGAAGACTTCAACATGGAATAATCCAATCAACAAACTAGCAACTACCTTAAACTACACAAGATGGATCATTACAGTTCCTTAACAGTCTCACACATTCAAACAATATTAACATTGGTCTAGGGGGTTTAACTCACACACAAGTTCATAGTGTTCTAGTCATTTAACTTTCAACTTATCTCTAACAGTTAAATATTGGAGGAAACCTACTCAAAGTCTTCATTTTGACTCTTAAACTCCGAACTTAAAATTTTCAAATTTGACACTCCTCAGCTAGTGAGTTAAGATATCTTTCAAATTTAACCTATCTAAGTCATCACAGATGCATTAGCAGTTTCAGGGGGGTTCACATAGACTCAAATAGCATCATTTAGAACCAGCCTAGTTATCTCTATCAAATTCCATAATCATATTAAGGGAACCAGTGATCAAACAATGATTCTGACATCTTCTGGGAGGTACTCAAGCATTATCTCATTAATTAACTAATGATAACATTAAAGCTGATATTCAAATAGACATCTATCAATATATTAATTACTTAAGCAAGGTCAGACAAGGATAAGGATAAACGCTAGAATTTAAACAAACTGCCCCAGATTCATGGTTTTGATAACAAGTTCAAGCTTAACCTAGGATGACAAATATGAACACAATTTGAATTTTAAACATATTCCAGGACCACAATCATGAACACAAACAAAGTTTCAAACAAAATTTCAAGACAAACATATATAAACTAAATCTAAACTGGTCATTTAACCAAATAAAGACTACATTGAAGCAAAAACTAACTGAAAAATAACAACAAGAGAGAGTATTACCGTTTTTTGGCGGAGCCTTGCCAAAAATGGATTTTGGAGCCTTCATGCTTCCAAATCTCCAAATCAAGCCACACAGAAAGGAAAGACAAACACAAATATTTTAGAACTAAGGAAGACTCAAACCCTAAAAAGGTTAAGTCTTTAAAATTTTACTGTAAGCCTAAATCTCGAGTTTAAATACTCAAATTCAGGCTCTAAGGTTGTGAAAACTTGTTTAATGGTGAGGGTTGTAGAACCCCAAAATTCATTCAAAGGCCTAAACTACCAATGTGGTACTAAGTGAAAATTTCAGAAAACAACTTGTATTTCAAATCTTACGATCTAAATGTACTTCTATTAACATGGACGGCTCGATTTAAGCCTTGTTCTCCAAGATCTGGTTGATACAAGCTCAACCAACGAGGATTGAGTTTTCGAAACAATACGATAACACAAATGCAGAAAATTGTATGTTTGACTCAAAATTTAAAAGAAAAGGGGTTATTACCGTGTTTGGAGTGAGGACAACGGATTCAAGATTGAAACATTGATTGTTTCACTCAAATGACTAGCCAAAAACTATGCAATCTCGATATCTTCAGTGAAATTGCCATTTTTCAGAGTGAGTGAAGAACCTATGCGGGGCCTAGGGTTCTTCGTGGAAGAGGAAAGGAGGAGAGAGGTGTGAGGTTAGGGGTTGTTTGGTGTGAAGAAAAGGGAAAATGAGGAGAGGTTGGGGTCTTTTGCCCCTTATCCTGTTATGTCCGATGGGCCGGGTTGGTCCATTATTGGACTGGTCTTGGTCCAATTTTTATAGAAATGAACATGGGCCCCTATAGGTTAATTTTCCCGGTCTGCCTATTGGGTATTGGTCAAGGGAAGCTTTAAGCAAGGTTGAAAGTGTTGTTGGGCATCCTCTCTATACAGATAAAGTCACCGCTGACATGGATCGTATTGCATATGCTCGTGTGTTGGTAGAAGTCGATGTCTCCCAACCTCTTATTGATTCTATTGACATGGTTACTATTTCTGGCACTATCCATAAACAATTTATTGAATATGGTTGGCGACGGTATTGCTCTTGTTGTATGAGGTTTGGCCATATGGTGGATGAATGCAGGAATAAAAGGGAAGAACCAAATGTAACTGAGCAATTCCATGAAGCTCCTAGGAGGAGAAAGCGAAATAGAAGAGGAAGAAGGCCTGTCATTACTAGACAAGATTGGATACCTAAGCAATAGGAAGTGCAACAGGGGGCCACTGATCATACTATAGTTGTTCCTACTGCTGCTGCTATTGAGAAAGTTCTTGCAAATGAGGCAACAATTGTCACTACACAAACTTATCAGGCTTATACTTCTCAGTTAATAAGAGATTAAATACAAAATGGGGTGACCACTGCCAATACTTTTGATGGACTCCAGAAGTTGGCCAAATTTGATGCAACAGGCCAGGCTGGGGACCTAGGGATTAACCATAATCCCCCATGAAGTTAGCAACATGGAACATAAGGGGCTTGAACTAGCCCCTAAAGCAAAAAGTGGTAAGGCTCTTGTTGCAAAAGCATGGAGTAGAAATGTTTAGTTGCATTGAGACAAGGGTAAAGGAACATAAATCTCAGAGCATTTTGAGGAAAGTGGCACTAAATGGGAGAATATGGCTATTTTGGAAGCATGATGTACAGGTGCAAGTCATCCAAATCAAGGAACAACTAATACATTGTAAGATAGAGAATTCTGCTACTTCTTTCTCTACGTACCTTACTGTGGTTTATGCTCAAAATGCTGCCCAAAATAGACTTAGCCTATGGGTTGATCTTAGTCAGCTGAGTAGGACAGTTCAAGGGGCATGGTTGATTTATGGAGACTTCAATACTTTCTTATCTTCAAAGGATAGAATTGGATCCCCTGTGACACTTGCTGAAACACAAGACTTCAAAGACTGTATAGACAACTTATAGCTCACATCCTTAAAATCTAAAGGGTGGTACTATACCTTTTGCAATAAACAACAACAGGGTCACAAAGTCTACTCAAAGATTGATTGGGCCTTGGGAAATTTTCAGTGGATACAGCAGTTTGGGCATGTGGAAGCTGAGTATCTCAATCCTGCGATCTCAGACCACTCTTCCATCTTTATTGAATATAAACCTGTTACACCTCGGAAAATCTTCCGTTGGTACGCAAGTGAATGAACTAGTGAGGAGTATGAGTATACGATATTTTCATGGTCGAGCGATGACATTCGATGATTCTAGGTGAGAGTTCAAAGATGTTAGAGATGGGGGAAGAGGATTGCCAAGAGAAGGCAAAGTATTTGATAAGCATCGGAAAGAAATTACGAGTGACGAGTTAGTAAAGGCTTAATGATGTCTTGGAGAAGAGTGATAACGTCCCTTGGATTGGTATTGAAGTGTTGAACAAGTGTTAACAAGGTTCCATAAGGATTGGAGATCAAACGAGACGACGAAACGAACTTCGGGATCACTGGGGATTATACGGCCAAACATACTGGTCGTATAATTTATACGGTCCGTATGTTTGGGACCGTATAATCAACCCAGATTGGCCAAACTCTTTGGACCAATTGTACGACCAAACATACGGCCCGTACAATTTATACGGACCGTATGTTGGTCCGTATGTTTGGTCGGGACAGTTTTTGTCCAACAAATGTAAGGGACCAAGGTTATTTCATTTCATTTCTTCTTGACACCCCTTCTCTCTAAAACTTCTCTCTACATATATTCCATAATATTTCAAGAGTTTTTAGTGATCAACAACACAAAATAAGTGAATCAAGTGTAAGCAAACCCATTAGAGATCATTCAAGTCAAGAAATCCAAATGGAGAAAAACTAGGGTTTTTGCTCAAGTGGAGTATTTCGACTAAGGCTTGTTCCTACAACAACTAAGGTAAGATTTATGGTATTTATATGTTTTTTAAGGTATTTGGAAGTTGAAATGCTTGGATTTTAGAAGAGTATAGCAAAATGGGTCATGAAAGATGAATAGTGACGTTTTGAGAAATAGTTTGAATGGAATCATGATTGTTGTTGTGTTGTGACATGAATGGGTTATAAATGACGTTAAGATCATTAAATAGTCATTGTATGTGAATGGACGAAATCGTGTGTTATGGTCTTGAATATGGAAAATTGGAAGTGAATTGAGAATATGGATAATGTAGATGACTAAAGGCTATTGTTATGTTATTGTAAATGGATTATTGACGTTTGGGAGTTGAATTACGATATGGAGGAATGTTGTATAAATAAAGGAGATGCTGTCCGATTTTCCCTAGCTTTAGCCATTTATGCTAGTTGTCAATTCTAATGATAATATGACCTTGATGAAGGTATAAACGCAAGCGTGGAAGGGAACGTGCAAGTGTTATATAGTCGAACGAAAAGGTATGTAAGGCTAACCCTTCTTTCATAAGGCATGGTTCTTTGGCCAAACGTCTAAATCTCCTATAAGACTATGATTCCCTTCAAATGATTTGATTCTCCGAGCTAGTAAGCTCCCGATGCTCGATGTGCTACGATTGTACTAAGTTCCTCGTATGACGAGTAAGCCTATAGGGTAGATGTAACGATAATGACAATGATAGTAATGATGATGAGAATAAAATGATGCTAAAGATGCTTATGAGCTATTATATGTATGTGTGCCTATGAAGGGCTATAATAAGACCCCGAGCTTATGACGCCGGGTAAGAATATATGTATATGAATATGTATAGAGTATGTATACAATTATGAAACGCGCGCGCACTTCTGCAGAAGGTACGGATAACCCTGAAGCCTTGGTAGGGCCAGGTATGTATGACCTTGAGCCTTGGTTGGCCAAGTATGTATGAAACACCGAACCTTTATGGTCAGGCACACTATAGCTATATATATATATATATATATATATATATATATATATGTGTGTGTATATGACATCAATATGAGTACGAATATGTTATAAAAATGAATGTGAAGGTAAATAAATATGGATATGGATGTATGTACACGGATACGCAATAGAAATGGAAAGTCCTTGTGGAAAGCAAGTAAGTACTATGACGAAGATATTATTATCTCCCATGTTATGCTATCTCATATGTTGACTCTTAAGCTTTCATATTGATATTGATCATGCTTTACATACTCGGTACATTCTTCGTACTGACGTCTTTTTGTTTGTGGACGTTGCGTCATGTTCGCAGGTGCACAGGGAGACAGGCTCGATCCATAGCTATATTTTCAAGGACTACATAGCGGAGCTCCATTTCATTCGGAGCTATAGCTTTTGGGTACTTATTCTTTTGTGTACATAATTATGGGCATAGCGGGGTCCTGTCCCGCTCATGTGATATGTTATAACCTTCTTAGAGGCTTGTAAACATGTGTATGTGGTTAGATGTGTTTGGTCTTCTCGGCCTATATTTTCGTATGTCATTTTGTTGGCCTTGTCAGCCCAAATACATTGATGTGGCATAGATGCTTGTGATGATATAAGAAATGTTGTCGTCCAATTGGGACTAGTATGATTGATGGCTAGAATGCATGGTTCGGTTTATGGCTCACCTAGACATTATGTGAAAGTATGTTAAAGGGGTGCCCAGGTGGGGTAGCGCCGGGTGCTCGTCGCGGCCCTAGTCGGGTCGTGACAAAAGTGTTATCAGAGCAGTTCAGTCCTAGGGTGTGTCTACGAGCCGTGTCTAGTAGAGTCTTGGTTATGGGTGCGTTGCGCGCCACACTTATAAACAGGAAGCTGCAGACATTTTAGGAATAAATGACCTTCTTTCTTCATAAGAATCGTGTGATTGAGCTATGATGTAAGAAATTCTTTTTCCTTAATCGTGTGTTGTGTATTTCAAAGAATGCCTGTAAAGAGAAAGACTACAGCAGCCCAAAACGACAAGACGGTGGCAGAAAAGCGGGCTGAAAGGGCACCGCCACCGGTAGTAGAGGAAAATGAGTCCCAGAGTACGGCTCAATCTCAGTCCTCCCAGACAGTGCCTATTATTGAGGAGCGTGAGGGAGCCTCATCCCCGGCTCCAGCACCTCCAGATCCTCCACCGGATGCTTCTGGCCAAGATGTAAAAGAGGCCATACATTTGCTTCCACAGTTGGTTGCTGCTCAGACTCAGCGGCAAAGTACAGGGCAGGGTGACAGGGCTGTTAGTGCAAGGGCTCGTGACTTCATTACTTTAAACCCTCCGGAATTCTTTGGGTCAAAGCCGGAGGAGGACCCCCAGGACTTTATTGATGGTATGTTGAGGACGCTTCGATTGATACATGCTTCAGACACCGAGTCGGTGGAGTTAGCGTCATATAGATTAAGAGATGTCTCGATCCAGTGGTATACAGTCTGGATGGCTTCACGGGGAGCCAATGCACATCCCCCGGTATGGCAAGAGTTTGTTGATGCTTTTCTCCGTCATTATATGCCTCCAGAAGTTCGGCGACCTAGGGCCGATAAATTCTTAAATTTGAGGCAGGGTAGCATGAGTGCTCTAGAGTACAGTCTCCGCTTTAATTCCTTGGCCAGGTATGCTTCGGCCATGGTAGCGGATATGGGTGACCGGGTACACCGATTTGTGAAGGGCTTAGGACCACACTTGATGGATAGATGCTTGCATTTAGGCACATACTCAAAACTTAGAAGAAAGCCTACAGCAGCGGAGAAGTGAACGCGAGCAGGATAGGGGTCATAGCAAGAGGGCCAGATCTTCAGGCCCGATGACTGAGTCAAGAGGCGGACACAGGCAGCATTTCCCTAGACATTCAGGCTATTCTATGACCAGTGCATCTCCACGGTTTTCAGGCCAGAGCCTTGATAGATCTGCTCGTTCAGGGCCGAGTCTGAGTTATTCAGGACCTCAGTTCATAGATGATTCAGGCCAGTCAAGGCCACCTGTACCACGATGTTCCCAGTGTGGGAAGTTTCATTGGGGTCGATGCCGATTGGGCTAAGATGGTTGCTATTCATGTGGTCGACCAGGCCATATCATGCGTGATTGCCCCTCAGTACATGGTGGAGGTAGGACCCAGCCATCAGGGTCGGCAGCAGGATCTTCAGCATCTGCATGCCCTACGGGGCCAGGTTCACATGCGCCAGTCGGCCATGGTAGAGGCAGAGGGAGAGCTCCCACTTCTAGCGGTCCTCAGCACCGTATTTATGCTTTGGCTGGAAAGCCAAGATCTTGAGTCTTCTCCTGACGTGGTCACAGGTATATTATCGGTATTCTCTCATGATGTATATGCTTTGATTGATCTGGGCTCCATATTGTCATATGTTACTCCCTATATAGCGGGTCGATTTAAAATTGAGCCGGAGTCGATCAAACCTTTTGAGGTGTCTACACCCGTGGGTGAATCGGTAATAGCTAGCCGAGTATACAGAGATTGTGTAGTTGTGATATGTGACCGCCGTACTATAGTTGACTTGCATGAACTAAAGATGGTAGATTTTGATGTCATTATGGGTATGGATTGGTTGGCTTCTTGTTATGCCAATGTTGATTGCCGGATGAAAATGGTTCGTTTCCAGTTTCCGGGAGAACCAGTTTTAGAATGGAAAGGAAATACGGCATCACCAAAAGGTAGGTTTATTTCCTATCTAAAGGCAAGGAAAATGATCACAAAAGGGTTTATTTATCATCTAGTACGAGTTCAAGATGTAGAAGCTGAGTCACCGACTCTACAGTCAGTTCTAGTGGTGAATGAATTCCCGGATGTGTTCCCGGAAGAGCTTCCAGGCCTTCCTCCCGAGCGGGAGATTGATTTTGCTATTGAGGTGTTGCCAGACACTAAGCCTATATCTATTCCTCCCTATAGAATGGCTCCCGCTGAATTGAAAGAGTTGAAGGAACAATTGGAAGATTTGCTTGATAAAGGCTTCATTAGGCCTAGTTCATCCCCGTATTGTTTTCCGAAAAAAAGATGGCTCGTTGAGAATGTGCATTGATTATCGGCAATTGAATAAAGTGACGATTAAGAACAAATATCCTCTTCCGAGGATTGATGATTTATTTGATCAGTTGCAAAGTGCCAAATGGTTTTCAAAGATCGATTTGAGGTCCGGGTATCACCAAGTGAGAGTTAGGGAGAAAGATATCCCTAAGACAGCCTTCAGAACGAGATACATCCATTTTGAGTTCCGAGTAATGTCATTTGGGATAACCAATGCGCCGGCAGTGTTCATGGACTTGATGAACGATGTGTTCAGGCCCTTTCTGGATTTGTTCGTGATTGTATTCATGACGATATCTTGGTGTATTCTAGATCCGAGGCAGAACATGCATGTCTTGACCCAGCTGGCGGCCGCGACGGGTACCCGGGGCTAACCACCGAGCACCACTTGTGCTATCATTTCCTTAACCCATTTGACAATCATTCATCAATTCCCTATTAACCTCAAAAAGGATCTGGTTTTCATTACAGGATATAGTGCTCTAATACAAGAACATATTTCAATATACTTATACACATACATACTATCCACGTCGTGGAACCACATAACCCACATCGAGTATCTACGAACCTCTATTGGATGATGTATACCAATATACACAAAAGGATCAACCGAATAGCACCTCCGGAATAGTGGAGTGCTCCTATAAATCTGTAGATGGCTCCTACGGATCTGCATCGTCTCCCTATCTACCTGTGGGCATGAGCACAGCATCCAAAAAGAAAAGGATGTTAGTACGAACATTGTACTGAGTATGTAAGGCATACATCAAGAAATAAAGGAGAGAATAAGAAGTTAAAGTAAGTGCAAGAAGATAACCAGTAACAGCTTGCCTCTTAAGGCGGATCCATGCATGCGTACTCATAAAACATCGTATCATATATTGCTGCGGAACGTGCAGCCCGGTCCATATATCATCATATAGCAATATAATGCCGTGGAACGTACGGCCCGATCCATCACCCATAAATCCCGCGTCCGGGATGAGATCATAATATGCTAGCTGACCAGGTGGCTATGCGTCTATAGCGCCTCACCTTTCCCCATATCCCCTGAATACATATACATATCATATACTTATATTGTCACACCCTCATCTTGATAGGGCATGATGGGCACCCGACTCTCTTCAGAGTCGAGCGAACCCTTAAACGTTCGCATTACCAAAACCTGTCCTTTCAAAAACTTTGAAAAACATGGAGTTTTTTCCAAGTAAAGATCATTATCTTTATACAGAGTATGAAAAACTTTCAATCAATTGCTTACTTTAAACCAACTGGAATGATCTGAAAATACATATTTTTTTTTCATCTACAAATGACCGCACTTCTCGACGCCCTATCCACAGGACACTGTCTGCAAAGTCTCTATCATATACAGAATACCATGACATAAGTACTGTGACCCGTCAACACTTCGAACTGAGATGGAGCTCACCAATCCCGCTGGAACACCTTTAGCACAGTCTTCTACTCATCTGGGTGTACCTGCGTGGCATGAAACGCAGCCCCCGAAGAAAGGGGGTCAGTACGGAATATGTACTGAATATGTAGGGCGGTAACAAATCATAACTGTCACACCCTAACTCCACTAGGGTGTGATGGGCACCCGGCCCCACATCCGGAGCCGACCGAACCCACAGACCTTTAGGGCACACATAATCTTATTAGACTTTTAAATCAAATAAAGATAAATTCCATAATAAACTCTCAAAATATTCTTTTTCGATGCTTTCCAAATCAAACAGAATCTGTGATCATATAGAATTTAACACATAATATAGAATGACATATCGGCTGATGAAGCCACTTACACAACTGACATACTGTACCCACGACTCTGTCTGCAAAGTCTCTAACATCAATCCAGAAAAAGCATAACATACAAATTCTGACCCGGCAGCACTCCAGGAGCAAATGGAGTTTGCCAACTCTTCTGGGACATCCTCTATAATAACTTCACATCATCTGAGTGTACCTGCGCGACATGAAACGCAGCCCCCGAAGAAAGGGGGTCAGTACGGAATATGTACTGAGTATGTAAAGCATGAGATACAATAAACAAAATCATAATCTGAACAGGGAGTGCAGAAAATAAGTGCAATAGCCGGAGTATCAAAAATGCTTACTCATAAAACATAGATAATGCATGTGAGAACATATGCCATATCCGGCCCCATTATGGGACTCGGTGAACAGAACGTGGTCGCCACCCCATCACTGGCGCCACAACACATCATACTTCAGAGTAGGGAATAGCTCCGTAACATATCATAACATATCAGATGGACATATCATATCATATCATCAAATATCAGAATATATGTACATGGCACAGCATACTCCACAACCCATGTACATGTCATACCTGCCCCCTCACATCGAGGCACGGCGAACAATGCAGTGGAATACGCGTGATAACATATCCTGGCCCGGGCTCAGTGAAGGAGGCATTGAGGCATCCACGAGTGGAGTAGTGAGAAACTATATGCATCATACAATATTTAGAAAGACTCGATAGAATAGTCCGAACGACAGGTCATTTAGAAAAGAAATCAGACGATAGTCATAGTACATACCTTTCGGATGTTACGACGGATTATGTCAGAGAAAAATTTCTGAGATCGTTCGTACATATCAAAATATATCATAGCATTCAATGGAATAGTTAAAAACAACTATCGTTTAGTAGTCGGAACAATAACCAAAGGTTTCTTTTAATTATAGTACGGAAATAGGTCAAATAGAACAATACAAGAAGGTTTCTTTTAATTATAGTACGGAAATAGGTCAAATAGAACAATACAAGAAGGTTTCGGAAATTGTGGGCCACCTCGGGTCAAGTCGAGGTGGCGTACATAAATTACGAACATTAGGCCTTATGAAGTCATCTACGAACGTTTCAAGGTAATCCGATTCTATTTGTAAAAGTTACCGACGTTTTATGGCACAAGACTCTTTTAGAAGTAAAAAGTGTTTAAGCTATTTTTCATCAAGCATATCAAAGCATAAAGTTCATAATTCAATTACATTGAAATGAATAAGGGTCGTAACTATGCTCGGATTTCTAAGAATGGAGTTTTCCCCAAGACTCGTATCATAGCCTACTAGGACATGCCAAAAGAAAGAAAGGTAGAGCTTTACATACCTTATTCGCTTCTTACGCTAATCCAAACTCAAGTCCCGATCTTCCCAAAATCTACAATTGGTCACAAATACCAAACATTAACCATAAGCCCTCAGGAGTTAGATCTTAAAGTAACACTTTTCTACAGAAATTTTGGGCAGCATCTCCCCTATAAATTCAACATCCCCGAGTCTTCAACTCGGCCAAAACATCAACAACAATACCAACAACCATACTAATAACATCAACAATCAATCCAATTTGCATTCTAACATTAGTAATCCTCTTCTCTACATGGTTCATCAACATTCAATTCGACTGTGTACATTCAAGCTTATATTAACGCTCACACATTCGTTACTAATCCAAGATCATTCAAACACAATTCAAGAACACATTCAAATAACCTACACAATATTCAACAATTCTACCAACATACCATACTTCACCCGAAAACTCCCCAACTTCCCTAGGAGCAATTTCAATGCATTTCTTGCTC
Source organism: Lycium barbarum (assembly GCF_019175385.1). Taxonomy (NCBI): domain Eukaryota; kingdom Viridiplantae; phylum Streptophyta; class Magnoliopsida; order Solanales; family Solanaceae; genus Lycium; species Lycium barbarum. The sequence continues at coordinate 58,651,776 of NC_083340.1, forward strand.
CCAAATTCATGAACTATCCCAACAACACACATTTTAACAACATTATTCTCACAATTAAAGAAACGGCACCAAAGTTATGTTGGCTTCCAAATCAGCCCGTAACAATTCCAACATCAATTTGAATCATCAAATTCTCATTTTCATCATAGAATACATATCTACAACAATCAAATTACTACATAGAAATTTGTTCATCTTTCCTACACAACATATACATCTCACGGCCAAACCCCAACATGCATGATTTCATGGTTTCCATCTATTTCTACATACTACAACATAAACAAACCCTCCATAACATATAAAAGAGGATTAAATCTTACCTTTTCTTCTCAACTTCTCCACTTAGCTAGAGTTGTGATTTTGCAACAAAGAGCGGTTTTCTTGTTTCAACACTTATACCACGTTGAGAGGACCCTTGAATTAGTAGGAATACTAGAAGAAATAAATTTTTTGAACAAGATTTCATGGGACTAAATTTTGTCCTCCATGGCCGAAACCCTCTACTCTCCCTCCTTCTTCTTTTCCTTTCTTTTAATTTGTGGGGAAAGATGAATTATCTAGAGTTTTCTTCCATTTATTCATATATATAATTCCCATAAGCATGTGAGGGGCACATGCCCTCTCTAGAAATTTCTTAAAATAAATAAATATGACCATTTGTTTTGTTATATAAACTTTGGTCCATGCAAGAATTTTCTTGAATGCTTGTGAAATTTCCGTTTTGCCCCTAGTCTTCCACAATATTACCACGGCCCATTTTGCGAATTTCTCTTTTTGCCCTTAGCCTTTCTCAATATTTTCATACTAATAATAGTCATAAATAATATTCATAACAACTTGTACTTTAAAATAATTTTTGAAAATGGTCTCGCCCTTAACTTTCCACGACGACTTTGAAATATCTAAACGTACAAAATACGGGCTATAACATTCTCCCCCCCCCCCCTTTAGAACATTCGTCCTCGAATGTTCAATTAACCTTATGGGGTGTCATAATACTTCGAGGGGGGGGTTTCTTTTTGCCTTTGTCCCTATCCCTTTTTAATCTTTCATTTCGATTATTTACCCAAAACATATGTACGTAACGTTTCTTTGCCAATTATTATCCTTCGCAATCCAGTCGCGCTTATGGTGACTTATGATCTGTATTCACCTAACTTCTTAGCTCGTAACATCTCGAGTCCTTACTACAACTTTTCTTTATTTCCTTCTCTCACATTTCTCGACACAAGTACACTTGTTTTTGATCTCTTTGTATTGGCGCGCATCCCATCCTTCATTATTTCTTGTTGGATCTCCGGTGTGGATTCCCTACCAATATGATCGCGCCTTGCTTCGCCTCGATAGTTCATATGATTTCATAGCGTATATCTTCATGTTTCATATAATTAATGGTCCATGAGCTATTTTCTGATATCCGACGAACTCTTTCATTTCTTTCATAGTCACTGCGTTCTTTCTTTCTTTGAAACATTTCTGGATTACCAATTGTTGATACTTCCGCTATAATATTCGTTCCCGTCCGAAACATCCTTTGAATCTTATCATTTTCTCCCTTATCCTTCCTGCATTCAGCTTGTAGCCATTTTCTTGCTATCTTATTACTCTTACCGCACGTCGCTGCGCACTTAGGTACGGTGCAAATTTGCCCGATAAGGGGGATTCGAATCATGACGTAAACATAGCATAATTCATGTTAGCATGAAGCATTCGCTTAAGGTATCCTCCAACCTTTCCTTTATGTCGGCCTTAAGGTTCACTCATTGTTAATTCATTTCTACTCCTTTCATGTATTCTCTTGGTATGCCGATACATTTAAGCTTCGGCCTCGAGCTAATAGATTTCCTTTCTTAACGCTTGAAGATGTTGTGATTCCGTTCTATGTCCAATATAATATGGTCTCTCCCCCCCCCCCCCTTTATAAGAGGTTCCTCCTATACCAACGGTCTCCGAGTATCCTCGTCCACGATAATTACCTCACTCCTCGTCTTTCTTTCCGATTCTGTGCATAACAGATCAGAACTTCTTACCCTAGATTTTTCTTTTATTCTCTGTCTATATCATCATTCTGTCCATATTTCCATACTCTTTCACCCATTTAATCCTTTCACCCATCTAATTCACATACTCGTAAGTCTTCTGAATGCTAAAACAGCGGCTATTATTACCAGTAACCTCAACAAATGGCAAGTGTCCATTCTTGCCGCCTCTGAAAGCAATGGAACGGACTAACAACTTATCCTCTAGTGTCTGGATAACACGCTTAGCCTGTCCGTCAGTTAAAAGCTATTGCTGTGCTAAGACTTACTTGTGTCCTCAATTCCTTCCGAAAAGATTTCCAGAAGTTACTATACACTAGGCCCTCTGTCCGACATAATAGATGTGGAAACTTGTGAAATCTCACTACCTCCTGGAGGTATAACTTTACATAGTCCTGATCGTCTTGCTTAAACCATTCTATAATTTCCCCAATTGAGCCTGTCATACTTTAGGTATATTATATCACTCTTTTGTCTTTGATTCAAACTCTTCCATTGCCCTTTTCCTGCGATTTTGCTCTTAACTTTTCTGTATCGTATCCAGAATATCATAACTATATTGTTGTTATTGGACCCTTACTCCTCTTATCAAGTGCTTACTCATATGGCTTGCTTAACGTACAAATATTCATAAGTTTCATAACCATTCTTGCATATTCATATAAAGTGTATTCGATCCCAGACATATTCTTTCCATCTCCTGGTTTATTCTGTTTTACACATCCCGTTCATACCAAAGTTCGTTCGTTCTATCTTGTTATATTCCTTTCCCTTCCTTTACTCACCCCTTCAATTTTTCTTCCTTGGTCACTTATAAGTCGTACTATCATTAACGAATAACTCTATAGCCAACATCTTGGCCTTTAATCCACATAGTATTGCTATCCTTTGTAACATCCTCTTAAGTTACTTGTTATCATCCTCCTGTCATATCCCCCCTTTAGGATGTTCCCATAGCATTATCTATTTATATTCCCTTCTATGTCTCCATTTAAAGTTTTCAAACTCATATGATTGTTTTCCAATATACTTAGCATACCGTACTATATCCCCGACTCATAGCCAATTTGTTATGCCCACCTTGAGTGCTTCCTTTGGTACTCTTTTTCATTTCTCTCATCTATGTCTATTTTTCTTTCCACGAATTCCATTTTCAATTATTTTTGTTCTCACATGTTCCATTCTTCCTTCGTCTAATCCATTAGTATACCTTTTCTACTTTCATCCTTGACCCTTCTTGGGTTTCCTCCTACTCGAGCACCTTTCTTTTCCTTTTTCCCATTTATGGCATCGACCTTGAAGTTCATGAAATTTTTGCCTTAAGCGTACAAGCCCGTCTTATTCTTAAGTCATCCTTTTAGAAAAGCGTTTCCATGTCCGAAGCAACCACATTAATATAGCTACACATTTATTCCCTTATATACCCTTCAAGGGCCTAAGTCTCTTAACATCGTCGCAAGACCTAAGCATTCTTTCTCTTACCTCACGTTCCTTGTCGTGGTCACTATTCCCTTAGCCCCACTTACTTAAATAAGTTTTTGGGACCTCACACACCTTTCTTTTGTTTCATATTACCATACTTTATCCTTTTCGCGTACCTTCCTTTGAATTATTCAAATAATCTCATACTCTTACCGGTAATTTCTCTCGAGGTTTTCACTCACTAAGGTTCCCTTAACTCTCATCTCTTCCCGACATCTGATCTCCTTGCCTTCCACTTACTCACACTTTTCCTTTTCAAATATTGTTGCATTAAAATTTCCAATCTTAACCTGTGGTAAAAATAATAGCAGCTTATCTCGCAGCACTCGTACCATTTACCTTTGTCGTTACTTGGAGTTCGGTATGCTTATTCAATTTGGGGTCTTCCATATCGTAGCACCGGTCGCTGGACACATGTGTCCACTGATACAATCACAGATGAAATGTCGTACGCATTCATATATATACATATAATTATTATCAACTAGCCCACAAAACACTTCCAAACGTCATTCAAGCCTATCCTAATTCCAAGCTGTGGCATACTTTCTGTCTCTCCTCTAGTCTAGCCTGTCGCGTGCTGTGTGGCCTTTCATGGTCTCCAACCATCCCGTATACTCTAATTTCACTCAGACTATCCTAGCTTTTTCATTTGTCTCTTATGGCCAAATCTTTGGGATTTCTTGCATACTTCCCAGGGGGTCACCCATCCTAAAATTGCTCCCACTTTAGGGCACACATAATCTTATTAGACTTTTAAATCAAACAAAGATAAATTCCATAATAAACTCTCAAAATATTCTTTTTCGATGCTTTCCAAATCAAACAGAATCTGTGATCATATAGAATTTAACACATAATACAGAATGACATATCGGCTGATGAAGCCGCTTACACAACTGACATACTGTGTCACGACCCAACCCCGTGGGTCGTGACTAGTACCCGATCTGGGCACCCAAACACATATATCCAATGCTATCTCAACTGTTATCAAACGCATTCAAGTATAAAGCAGAAGCCGTCAAGGCTATATTTCAAATTTAGATAATTTCCAGAAAAATTTTGGCAGAGTTTCCTTTGTTTTACAGACTATCCAAAATAACCCTGCGCACAGAAAATACCAACAAAGGCCACACCGGCCAACAAAGCAACATATAAACATATGCGGACCGGCCGCCGCGGCGAATCGGGTCGCCCCAAACACAACATATACACACATCCATACAGAAAGACCCTAACCCACAAACATATCTACAGGCCTCTAACAGACTTACAGAGTCATATGACGGGACAGGGCCCCGCCGTACCCGGAGTTGCCATACATACAGAATATACAGAAGACAGAAGGTATATACCAAAAGTACACGCTCCGGACCAAAGGAGCTCTTCAAAATAGCAGTATCTGAGCCCTAGACTGGCGGCGTATCTTCAGGTGCGTCTGTACCTGCGGGCATGTAGCGCAGCCCCCGAAGAACCGGGGGTCAGTACGAAAAATGTACCGAGTATGTAAAGCAGAAACATAACAAACATAATCATAGCATGAACCGGAAGCACAGAAGTATAACGGACAGAACCATAAATCAAACGGACGGACAGAATAATGGTCCAGACGGACGGGCAGAATCACAATCCATACGGACAGGCGGAATCAGAATCCATATCAGATAGACAAAATCAGAATCCAATCAGACAGACAGAATCATAATAGGGCACAGGAACGTGGTCGCCACTCCTGCCTCTGGCGCCACAACATATCATATTTCAGAAGATTTCATATCTTCGAACATCTCCGTCACATAACACATCATATCATAACCACGGTAACCCCGGGGACAGATCACACGCCGGGAAACCGGACACATCATACTTCGTAACATATACACGGTAACCTGGAACGACATATACCACAGTACCCCGGAACCGGACACATCATACTTCGGAATTCATACATGGGACCCGGCCCCCGACAAGGGACTCGGCGGCCCATCCGCACGATATAAACCGGCCCGGGATCCGGTGAAAGGAAGCATTGAGACATCCGCGAACAGATTAATGAGAATCCACATACATACAGATCGTTATACCGACTCAATCAAACTGAAGTAGGCCAAATGGCGAGTCAAATCAGGGTATTCGGATAGCGTTCATAATATGCGCCTATATCCTGCTTGGGAAGGCACGACGGATTATTACCAGAATCAGATTTTCAGATGTCAAAGCCATTTTGTAAAATTTATATAAAAAGTAGTCATATCATGATCATAATAATAGTCCAGATGTTGTCTGAAAGTCGGACAGAAACAAAGTAGTTAAAGTTATACAGAAAGTATCGGGCCTTGAGGGCCCACCTCGGGCCAACCCGAGGAGACGTACGTAAATTACAGATAGTAGACCTTATGAGGTCGTCCATAATCATTTGGAAGTATTCCGACTCCGTTTAGGAAGGTTGCATACTTAAAGCTCACTTTGAAGACAAGTTATAAGGAAAATGATTCAATCTCACTGAAGGAATTGGGGCGGATTTCCATCTCGAATTTCGAGGAACGGAGTCGTATCTAAGGCTCGCGGCCGAGCCTATTATGTTCAAAACATGCCTAAGAATGAAGGGGTAAGCTTTACATACCTCGATTGCGCCTAATGCTCGCTTAGCTTCACTTCCAATTTCGTCCAAAATCTACAAATGGTCATGTTTACCAATTGTCAAATTCAAGCCTTTAAGAATCCAAATTTTATTACTTGCCTACCGAAATTTCGGCAGCATTTCCCCTATACATATAGCCTCCCCGAGATTCAACTCGGCTCAACACAACCAACAACAACCCAACAACAACATCAACAATTTTCATAATTCACAATATACGCAATTAGTCTACTTTACGACATAATGCAATAATCCTCATTTCGACTTCACACTTCCAAATCAATACCAACATATGCCGTAAAACAGCCCGCACATTATTTTCCAAATTTTCCCAACCAACCAATTCGCGATATAACTATTTAATAATTTCGCAAAGAGGTCAAAATTAACACTAACAACATCAATAACAACATCCTCCACATTTTACAAGTTAAATACATTTGTTTTCATCCAAAATTTTCTTCAAACCCCATTCTACAATTCAGCCATACCAACAAACGAATTTATCACGTTATTTCTTCGTTCTAATCCGTTAAAACTCTAAATAAACTTGTTAACAATAAAAAAAAAGCCTTATTCATACCTTAAGTGCACAGCCACCACGTCCACCCTCTTATTTTTAGTTGATTTTTAGCTCAAATCGAAGGCAACGCGACGTAGAACACTTTTCTCTTCATGGGCTTCGGGATTCGGGGCTCCGATTTTGGTCAAAAATTGATTTTTTTTCTCTAGGCTCTCCTCTCTCTTTTTCTCTAGAATTTTCCAGGTTTCTTGATCTGAAAATGAGGGAGAGAAACTGATTTTTTTCTATTTAAAGCGTGGGTAATGGGCCTGACCCGAATTGGAATCGGGTTGGGCCCATTTCACTGCCCAGCTTGACCTTTCGATCTTAAAACGTCCATATCTCCTTGTACCGTCGTCGCCTGGGAGCCCAAGACCTACCTTTGGAAAGCTATTTCAATTATCTACAACTTTTATTTCTGGGAGTTTTCCCCAATTCCAAACGTATAATGCCGTTTTTGCCCCTCCAAGTCAGGTCATCCGAAAACTTTTTCTTAAAAATATTCGTTTGGAGGGCTTCCACTTTGATTTGGCCCCAGGGCCCTTCACGGGTTGTGTTTAACTTTACATATACGATTCATATAACTTTTCACATGTCCCAAAAAAATCTTGATGTGTGGGCCCCACCTCAGCTTACAAATAATTCGACGTTCGAAAATGCAGGATATAACATTCTCCCCCCCTTTAGAACATTCGTCCTCGAATGTTCGATTGACCTTAGGGGGTCTCGTGACACTTCGGGGAGGTTCCTTTCTTTCCTTCAAAATTCCTTTCAACGTTACGATTGCCATCAACATCTTTCACCTCTTGTCACACTTCTCGGTTCCTTACAACGTTATCATAATTTCACGTTACATCAAACAGGTTCATAACTAGAGCCAGACGCACAAAAGCATATCGGACAGATCCATAATCAGAGACAGATGTACTGCACTATGTCGGACAGATTCGTAGTCGGAGTCAGACGTATAGAATTATATCAGACAGATCCACGATCAGAGTTAGACGTACAGAGATGTACCAGACAGATTCGTAATCAGAATCAAACGTACAGAGGTGCATCAGACAGATTCGTATCCAGAGTCAATCATACAGAGGCGTATCAGACAGAAGCGTAATCGGATCTAGAAGTACAGAGGCGTAATAGGCAGAACCTCATCAAAGTCAGAGGTGCAAAAGTATAACAGATAGAGTTTTGATTAAAATCAGATCACTCCTATTAAGGCTCCAGTGATTTACGAAAATTTCCCTTTTGTCGACATTTCATTGTTCACCCTGACAATTATACCACGGATTATCTCGTCGAAATCTGTTCACTCATTCACAAACTTGTTCGTCAGATTGTCGTACAAGTCGGCTTACGTGTCGCTTATCGATTCTTTCGAAAGTTTTGCTTAATCACATCTCTTATCCTTCATCTTTCCTACTAGCCATGCTCATTTTCTTGTTCAGATATCGTCGCACTAGACTAAGTTGTAAGGTAATTGGGGTTTTTCTATTCTTTGACAACATTCGTGTCCTCACCTCCGCTTCGTTTCGCATATTCAGTTTAGTAAAACCTTTCGTCTATCACAACATCAGTCGCCGGGACTCGGCTCTTGATCCATATGATCACCAAATGAAAATCATACACATACCTATACATTTACTAATATCTTATTTGCGAACGTCTCCGATCGTTATTCAAATTCGCTCAATTTCCCGAGCGGTATTACGCTTCTTCCTTTCGCCCATTCAGTCTGCCTCGGTCTGCGCGACTCCTGTAAGGGCACTAGCCATTCCACACCTTCTCTTTTCCTTTAGGTTACCCCAAATTTCCATTTATATACCATACTTATACTTGTGATTTTGTTTTTTTTGTATCCTTCCCAGGGGGTCACCCATCCCAGAATTGCTATGGCCTTAGCACGCTTAACCTCAAAACATTCATGCGTTCTGATGCGTTAGGGCTAGTATAATTGCGTCGACAGCCCCCGCACGACCTTTGTCACATAATTCAGGGCAGATCGGGGTCTTAATAAATTTTTGGAAAATTCTCAGAGTGGGTCCCACCCCGGGCTAAACCATACAATTACCATATCGCCCTAACGAATTTTCAATGTCTATCAGGTTAACAATTACCTTGCTCTTATTAATACCCAGAAGAAGAAAATCACGTAATATGATAAAGTATAGACCCATTCATACTCATATCCCTCAAGAAAAGATCACTAACTTACCTGGGTGTGCGCTTGAAGACGCTCCTGGGTCCTGCCGGCCGGTCAAAGCAAATACGCGGTTCGAAGGACCGCTGTAACCAGAAGCTGCGCCTCGACCTCGGCCACGACTTGCTGGTGCTGGCGTTGGTGCTGGTGCTCCCCGCCCTGTGGGGCGTATGGCTGCCGAAGGAGAAGACGAGCCAGCAACTGACCCGGTAAGCTGGGCTGAACCACCTGGACCACCCTTATACGGACACTCTCTCATCGTATGGCCTTGTTGGCCACAAGAAAAGCAGGCACCAGTGGCACGATAACACTCACCAGGGTGACGCCTCCTGCAATAAGGGCACCGAGGTATGGATGGCCCCATCTGACTGAAACTCCTATTTACTTGCGAACTCGAAGCCATGGAGTTCTGTCCCGAGAACTGTGGGGGCGTACTGTATGCTGGCTGGGACGAATACCTGTTACCCTGCCGCTGAGAAAACTCACTCTGAAATCCCCCTGAGTACCCGACCGATCCGGCTCTCTTAGGCCGGCTCCCGTCATGGCCCCTATCAGGCCGATGTTCCCTACGCCGGTCCTCCATGCCCTGGGTGTGCGCCTGCAGCCGGGCAATATGCATCCCTGGCTGAGAAGCCACCGCCAGGCAACCATCGATCAAATAAGGGTCTAGCCCCATCACATACCGGTGCACCCTATCGGCCATCTCGGCTACTATAGCGGGTGCATACCTAGCCAACGAGTCGAACTCTAGGCTATACTCTCGAACACTCCTACCGTTCTGTTTCAGATGCAAGAATCGATCAACCCTGGCTCTCCGTAGCTCTGGAGGTAGAAAATGATCAAGAAAGGCCTTAGTAAACTCGGCCCATACTGCTGGGGCAGCATCGTCACCCCTGGATAGCTGCCAGGACTCATACCAGTTCGCCGCTACCTCATATAACCGATACGAGGCCAATTCAACGGACTCAGTCGGCGACGCCTTAATCAACCGTATCGTGCTCTCCATCTTTCTAATAAACTCCTGGGGGTCCTCTTCGGGTTTTGTCCCGGAGAATTCTGGAGGATTACATGTCAAGAACTCACGAGCCCTGGAGCTTTCGTATCTGTCCGCACGACCACCCCCAAACCCATGCCTGCGAACCTGCTCTGTCATCAGTGTGGTCAATAACTGAACCGCATCTCGCATGGCCCTGTCCTCTGCCCCTGACTGGGGGGCTGGAGGTACAGGTACTGGTGCTGCTGGAGCTGGCGGTGGAGCCACCCCCTGTGCTGCAGCTGTGGCTGCTCCAAATCCCTCCGGTACTGGTGGCGTAATAGAACTAGCCGTCGAAGGCACAACATTTGGCTCAATCTGGGCACGAGCCCTAGTAGTCACCTGAGCTCGGCTGGCCTCACCTGCCGCTGTAGACTTGCCCTTCTGGGCGGCTGTTGCCTTCTTTGGAGGCATCGCTGAAAACATAACAAATCGTCAGGAGGGGATCATCCTACTAATACAGTTCTATCGCACGATCTAAGATCCAAAGAAGGGTAACATCCTAGATGTCCTATAGCCTCCTGTTTATAGATGTGGTGCACAACACACCGATAAACAAGACTCTACTAGACACGGCCTGTAGACATTCCGAGGACTAACCGCTCTGATACCACTTCTGTCACGACCCAACCCCGTGGGCCGTGACTAGTACCCGATCTGGGCACCCAAACACATATATCCAATGCTATCTCAACTGTTATCAAACGCATTCAAGTATAAAGCAGAAGCCGTCAAGGCTATATTTCAAATTTAGATAATTTCCAGAAAATTTTTGGCAGAGTTTCCTTTGTTTTACAGACTATCCAAAATAACCCTGCGCACAGAAAATACCAACAAAGGCCACACCGGCCAACAAAGCAACATATAAACATATGCGGACCGGCCGCCGCGGCGAATCGGGTCGCCCCAAACACAACATATACACACATCCATACAGAAAGACCTTAACCCACAAACATATCTACAGGCCTCTAACAGACTTACAGAGTCATATGACGGGACAGGGCCCCGCCGTACCCGGAGTTGCCATACATACAGAATATACAGAAGACAGAAGGTATATACCAAAAGTACACGCTCCGGACCAAAGGAGCTCTTCAAAATAGCAGTATCTGAGCCCTAGACTGGCGGCGTATCTTCAGGTGCGTCTGTACCTGCGGGCATGTAGCGCAGCCCCCGAAGAACCGGGGGTCAGTACGAAAAATGTACCGAGTATGTAAAGCAGAAACATAACAAACATAATCATAGCATGAACCGGAAGCACAGAAGTATAACGGACAGAACCATAAATCAAACGGACGAACAGAATAATGGTCCAGACGGACGGGCAGAATCACAATCCATACGGACAGGCGGAATCAGAATCCATATCAGATAGACAAAATCAGAATCCAATCAGACAGACAGAATCATAATAGGGCACAGGAACGTGGTCGCCACTCCTGCCTCTGGCGCCACAACATATCATATTTCAGAAGATTTCATATCTTCGAACATCTCCGTCACATAACACATCATATCATAACCACGGTAACCCCGGGGACAGATCACACGCCGGGAAACCGGACACATCATACTTCGTAACATATACACGGTAACCTGGAACGACATATACCACAGTACCCCGGAACCGGACACATCATACTTCGGAATTCATACATGGGACCCGGCCCCCGACAAGGGACTCGGCGGCCCATCCGCACGATATAAACCGGCCCGGGATCCGGTGAAAGGAAGCATTGAGACATCCGCGAACAGATTAATGAGAATCCACATACATACAGATCGTTATACCGACTCAATCAAACTGAAGTAGGCCAAATGGCGAGTCAAATCAGGGTATTCGGATAGCGTTCATAATATGCGCCTATATCCTGCTTGGGAAGGCACGACGGATTATTACCAGAATCAGATTTTCAGATGTCAAAGCCATTTTGTAAAATTTATATAAAAAGTAGTCATATCATGATCATAATAATAGTCCAGATGTTGTCTGAAAGTCGGACAGAAACAAAGTAGTTAAAGTTATACAGAAAGTATCGGGCCTTGAGGGCCCACCTCGGGCCAACCCGAGGAGACGTACGTAAATTACAGATAGTAGACCTTATGAGGTCATCCATAATCATTTGGAAGTATTCCGACTCCATTTAGGAAGGTTGCATACTTAAAGCTCACTTTGAAGACAAGTTATAAGGAAAATGATTCAATCTCACTGAAGGAATTGGGGCGGATTTCCATCTCGAATTTCGAGGAAGGGAGTCGTATCTAAGGCTCGCGACCGAGCCTATTATGTTCAAAACATGCCTAAGAATGAAGGGGTAAGCTTTACATACCTCGATTGCGCCTAATGCTCGCTTAGCTTCACTTCCAATTTCGTCCAAAATCTACAAATGGTCATGTTTACCAATTGTCAAATTCAAGCCTTTAAGAATCCAAATTTTATTACTTGCCTACCGAAATTTCGGCAGCATTTCCCCTATACATATAGCCTCCCCGAGATTCAACTCGGCTCAACACAACCAACAACAACCCAACAACAACATCAACAATTTTCATAATTCACAATATACGCAATTAGTCTACTTTACGACATAATGCAATAATCCTCATTTCGACTTCACACTTCCAAATCAATACCAACATATGCCGTAAAACAGCCCGCACATTATTTTCCAAATTTTCCCAACCAACCAATTCGCGATATAACTATTTAATAATTTCGCAAAGAGGTCAAAATTAACACTAACAACATCAATAACAACATCCTCCACATTTTACAAGTTAAATACATTTGTTTTCATCCAAAATTTTCTTCAAACCCCATTCTACAATTCAGCCATACCAACAAACGAATTTATCACGTTATTTCTTCGTTCTAATCCGTTAAAACTCTAAATAAACTTGTTAACAATAAAAAAAAAAGCCTTATTCATACCTTAAGTGCACAGCCACCACGTCCACCCTCTTATTTTTAGTTGATTTTTAGCTCAAATCGAAGGCAACGCGACGTAGAACACTTTTCTCTTCATTGGCTTCGGGATTCGGGGCTCCGATTTTGGTCAAAAATTGATTTTTTTTTCTCTAGGCTCTCCTCTCTCTTTTTCTCTAGAGTTTTCCAGGTTTCTTGATCTGAAAATGAGGGAGAGAAACTGTTTTGTTTTCTATTAAAAGCGTGGGTAATGGGCCTGACCCGAATTGGAATCGGGTTGGGCCAATTTCACTGCCCAGCTTGACCTTTCGATCTTAAAACGTCCATATCTCCTTGTACCGACGTCGCCTGCGAGCCCACGACCTACCGTTGGAAAGCTATTGCAATTATCTACAACTTTTATTTCTGGGCGTTTTCCCAAATTCCAAACTTATAATGCCGTTTTTGCCCCTCCAAGTCAGGTCATCCGAAAACGTTTTCTTAAAAATATTCGTTTGGAGGGCTTCCACTTTGATTTGGCCCCAGGGCCCTTCACGAGTTGTGTTTAACTTTACATATACGACTCATATAACTTTTCACATGTCGCAAAAAAATGTTGATGTGTGGGCCCCACCTCAGCTTACAAATAATTCGACGTTCGAAAATGCAGGATATAACATACTGTACCCACGACTCTGTCTGCAAAGTCTCTAACATCAATCCAGAAAAAGCATAACATACAAACTCTGACTCGACAGCACTCCAGGAGCAAATGGATCTTGCCAACTCTGCTGGAACATCCTCTATAATAACTTCACATCATCTGGGTGTACCTGCGCGGCATGAAACGCAGCCCCCGAAGAAAGGGGGTCAGTACGGAATATGTACTGAGTATGTAAAGCATGAGATACAATAAATAAAATCATAATCTGAACAGGGAGTGCAGAAAATAAGTGCAATAGCCGGAGTATAAAAAATGCTTACTCATAAAACATAGATAATGCATGTGAGAACATATGCCATATCCGGCCCCATTATGGGACTCGGTGAACAGAACGTGGTCGCCACCCCATCACTGGCGCCACAACACATCATACTCCAGAGTAGGGAATAGCTCCGTAACATATCATAACATATCAGATTACCATATCATATCATATCATATCATCAAATATCAGAATATATGTACATGGCACAGCATACTCCACAACCCATGTACATGTCATACCTACCCCCTCACATCGAGGCACGGCGAATAATGCAGTGGAATACGCGTGATAACATATCCTGGCCCGGGCTCAGTGAAGGAGGCATTGAGGCATCCATGAGTGGAATAGTGAGAAACTATATGCATCATAAAATATACCTTTCGGATGTTACGACGGATTATGTCAAAGAAAAATTTCTGAGATCGTTCGAACATATCAATATATATCATAGGATTCAATGGAATAGTTAAAACAACTATCGTTAAGTAGTCAGAACAATAACCAAAGGTTTCTTTTAATTATAGTACGGAAATAGGTCAAATAGAACAATACAAGAAGGTTTCGGAAATTGTGGGCCCACCTCGGGTCAAGTCGAGGTGGCGTACATAAATTACGAACATTAGGCCTTATGAAGTCATCTACGAACGTTTCAAGGTAATCCGATTCTATTTGTAAAAGTTACGGACGTTTTATGGCACAAGACTCTTTTAGAAGTAAAAAGTGTTTAAGCTATTTTTCATCAAGCATATCAAAGCATAGAGTTCATAATTCAATTACATTGAAATGAATAAGGGTCGTAACTATGCTCGGATTTCTAAGAATGGAGTTTTCCCCAAGACTCGTATCATAGCCTATTAGGACTAGGACATGCCAAAAGAAAGAAAGGTAGAGCTTTACATACCTTATTCGCTTCTTACGCTAATCTAAACTCAAGTCCCGATCTTCCCAAAATCTACAATTGGTCACAAATACCAAACATTAACCATAAGCCCTCAGGAGTTAGATCTTAAAGTAACACTTTTCTACAAAAATTTGGGCAGCATCTCCCCTATAAATTCAACATCCCCGAGTCTTCAACTCGGCCAAAACATCAACAACAATACCAACAACCATACTAATAACATCAAGAATCAATCCAATTTGCATTCTAACATTAGTAATCCTCTTCTCTACATGGTTCATCAACATTCAATTCGACTATGTACATTCAAGCTTATATTAACGCTCACACATTCGTTACTAATCCAAGATCATTCAAACACAATTCAAGAACACATTCAAATAACCTACACAATATTCAACAATTCTACCAACATACCATACTTCACCCGAAAACTCCCCAACTTCCCTAGGAGCAATTTCAATGCATTTCTTGCTCCCAAATTCATGAACTATCCCAACAACACACATTTTAACAACATTATTCTCACAATTAAAAAAACGGCACCAAAGTTATGTTGGCTTCCAAATCAGCCCGTAACAATTCCAACATCAATTTGAATCATCAAATTCTCATTTTCATCATAGAATACATATCTACAACAATCAAATTACTACATAGAAATTTGTTCATCTTTCCTACACAACATATACACCTCACGGCCAAACCCCAACATGCATGATTTCATGGTTTCCTTCTACTTCTACATACTACAACATAAATAAACCCTCCATAACATATAAAAGAGGATTAAATCTTACCTTTTCTTCTCAACTTCTCCACTTAGCTAGAGTTGTGATTTTGCAACAAAGAGCGGTTTTCTTGTTTCAACACTTATACCACGTTGAAGAGGACCCTTGAATTAGTTGGAAAACTAGAAGAAATAAATTTTTTGAACAAGATTTCAAGGGACTAAATTTTGTCCTCCATGGCCGAAACCCTCTACTCTCCCTCCTTTTTCTTTTCCATTCTCTTAAGTTGTGGGGAAAGATGAATTATCTAGAGTTTTCTTCCATTTATTCATATATATAATTCCCATAAGCATGTGAGGGGCACATGCACTCTTTAGAAATTTCTTAAAATAAATAAATATGACCATTTGTTTTGTTACATAAACTTTGGTCCATGCAAGAATTTTCTTGAATGCTTGTGAAATTTCCGTTTTGCCCCCCGTCTTCCACAATATTACCACGGCCCATTTTGCGAATTTGTCTTTTTGCCCTTAGCCTTTCTCAATATTTCCATACTAATAATAGTCATAAATAATATTCATAACAACTTGTACATTAAAATAATTTTTGAAAATGGTCTCGCCCTTAACATTCCACGACGAGTTTGAAATATCTAAACGTACAAAATACGGGCTATAACAATAACCATAGCTTAATTTAAGAGAGAAGGAATCACAGTCAAACTCAATACCTGCAGCCTTCGCTGGAAGAAGTATAAATGTATACACGAGGTCTTAAAACAATCCTTAAGTACATAATGCAAGCGAACACACATCCTTTAGGTAGATGATGCAATCTAACACACTTACTGCTTCCAACATGCTAACAAAATAGTCCCTTCGGACGGCCGCTTCCGGCATAGTAATGATGGCCCCTTCGGGCAGCCACTTCCGGCTTAATAACAAAGATGGCCCCTTCGGGCATGCCGCCGGCATAATAATGCTAGTCCTGGCCCCTTCGGGCATGCCGGTTCTGACATAATAATAATAATGATGGCCCCTTCGGGCAGCCGCTTCCGGCTTAATAACAATGATGTCCCCTTCGGGCAGCCGCTTCCGGCTCAATAATAATGATGGCCCCTTCGGGCAGCCGCTTCCGGCACATAATAATAATGATGGCCCCTTCGGGCAGCCGCTTCCGGCATATAATAATAATAATGGCCCCTTCGGGCAGCCGCTTCCGGCATATAATAATAATGATGGCCCTTTCGGGCATGCCGGTTCCAACATAATACTACCCTGGACCCTTCGGGCATGCCGGTCCCGACATAATGATAATGATCCTGGCCCCTTCGGGCATAATAATAATAATGATGGCATGAAATATAAACATAAGTCATAAATGGAATGAAATAGTAAAACCTCGCACCCCGTTCGGAATGGTTTTGAAAAATTAATTAGTAAAATCTCGCACCCCCTTCGGAGTGGTTTTGAAAATCAAACTTTATATTTCCTTTAGTATAAAACTAGTTTTCTCGAAATCATTAGTACAATCATAAACAAGTTTCAAGTCAATCCGAGTTAGCATAATAAAGTTATGAACATTATTCAAATCTAACTTTATGTTTCCTTTAGTATAAAACTAATTTCCTCGAAATTATTAGTGAAACCATATGCACAACTCAATTGGCATAACGTAAACTGAAGTCATATGTTATACAGCACGCTCAGACATAAGCTGAGGCCATAGCGCACTCAGTGATCAGCTGAGGCCATAGCACACTCAGACTTAAGCCGAGGCCATACGTTATATAGCACGCTCAGTCGCGTCATGAAATCATCTAGAAAAAAACTATTATGGGCGTCATGTATGCAATCAAACCCTTTTCATTTGTCTCCTTCGAGACTCACAAATTTAAATGTAAAATGCATAGTTAAGAGAAAGACCTTATGAACGTCCCCTTCGGGATTTAGACAGCATTATGAAGTCGCACAACTTGAGAATGCCCCTTCGGGCTTAAGAGGTCGAAGAACTCAGGATATCCTACATCTAGGAATGGATCCATTATGGGTATCGTTACGCTTCGTACTTGTCACAGATCATAAACACGTTTCGAGTCAATCCGACTTAGTATAAAAAAGTTATGAGCGTTTGAAGTACAGAACCTTCTACGAACGTTTCAGAAGTTATTTTTGGAAAGTTAAAGCAACAATCATACCAAGTACCTTTCAAATATTGTTATGGACATCATTCATTATAGAACCCCCCCCCCCATGAACGTTTCTAAAACAATCCGAGTTCGCTTAGAAATTTATGAACGTTATTCATTATAGGAACCTCTACAACCATTTTCAAGCAATCTGAGACCGTCTACGAAAAGTAGGGACATTACTACTTACAGAACTCTTTAGACTTTTCTTGTTATTCAATCATACAATAAGCTCGGCCATACTAAGTAAACTCACATCAAGAAGTGAATAATAATCATTAACAGGCTCGGAATCAAGAATAGAGTTACCCCAAGATAAGTATCATAGCTTACTTAGCCCTAGGACATGCCAAAAGAAAGAAGAGGTAAGCTTTACATACCTCGTCCCACGTCTAATTAGCCATGCTTATTCATCCAAACTCGCTAGTATACATTCAAGAAGATTACACAATCATTAAACACATCATCACATACTTGTCTTAGTCTTTCAAATAGATTCATTTAAAATCTGCCGAAATTTCGGCAGCATTTCCCCTGTAAATACACCATCCCCGAGAATCTAACTCGGCTAATTTATCAACAACAATCCGAGAATTCAACTCGGACAAATTATCAACAACAATACCAACAACCGTATCTCCAACTTCAACAATTAATTCAAGTGCATTCTAACACTAGCAATCCTTTCTACACAGTTCGACGACATTCCTTTTATTTTCAATTCAACCACACATAGTCAAGCTAACATCAATGATTTCACATTCAAGTATAAATCCAAAATCGTTCTAACATTATTCAAGAACACTTCAAACAATTCATCCGACATACCACTTCACCCGAAACCCTCAAAATTCAACAATAACAATAACAACATATTTCCTTCTTTCAAATTCATAAACTACACCAACAATCTACCTTAGCAACTTCATTCTCATAATTACAAGAAATCATACTAAAATCAGATTAACTTCTAAAACACCCACAAACAATTTCAATGCCAACTTGAACCATTAAATCTTCATTTGCATCATAGAATCCATAACAACAACAATTAAAGATACTAGATAAAATTAGTTCATTCCTTGCCATACCAAACAACCCATGTTCGGCCACCACACAACATCCATATATTTCATGATTTTTCCTTCACTTCTACCCGCTACAACATACACAAAACATTCATGACATATAAAAGAAGATTAATTCTTACCTTTTCCCCTTATTTCTCACTTGACTATGATTATGAACTTGCAACAACGGGAGGTCTTCTTGCTCCAACAATTATACTACGTTAAAGAGGACTTTCAAATTAGTAGGAATACTAGAAGAAAATATTTTTTTGCTCAAGATTTCCAAGGGTTCCTTTTTCTTGCTCTATGGCCGAATGTCCCTCTCCATGTTTCCTCTCCAAGTTTCTTGAAATTTCCAAAAGATGAAGATGAAAAGTATGACCATTAAGTCATCTTTTGGGTCTTATTTATTTTAATTCCATGTGGGCCTTGGCCCACTTCAACATGGCCGGCCACTTTGGCCCAAATTATCCAAGCCCAAACTTTTTTTTTTTGTAATTCATGAAAATTTATATTCCAAATTCCAAATTTGCCCTTCGCCTTCCTCAATATTTCTATGGGCCATCTTGTGAATTTCCCTTTTTGCCCCTCGCCTTTCTTAACATTTCCACATCAAAACTTTCATGAACAACTTGTGTGCTAAACAAGGTCAAAAATATAGCCTTGCCCTTAACTTCCCGCAATTATCTTGAATTATCCGAATACGCAAAATACGGGATATAACATATATAATATACATAGCATGCATGAGATCCCAAGAAAAAGATATGGCTCCATCGGAGTGACGTAAGGTCGGTAGACTCCGACTATATTATGGGTTAATCATGATCGTCATGTCTCACCTTGAAGGAACAATTATCATAAGGTGGGACTATCAATGAAGAATACAAATATGAATAATAACATCAAGAGGAAACATAAGATAGGGTCATAATCTTATAAGAAGTCAATCCATATGTTTTTGGAATCTTAAAGAAAATGTAGTCATCATTCATGAATAAAATCGAGAAGTCAATAGATGGCTCCACATTCTCATGTCGTCTTTGAAATCGTAACATTGGAACCTTTGAACATAAAATTGTTCTCATCATAACATGCTCATCATATATGCTCATTGTAATATGCTCATCATAGTATATACATGAAGACTCTAGAACAACTATACTTTATCGAGGTGACAGAAGGTCGTGAACCCTCGATTCCATTATGAACATTTATAACCATTCTGCCTCACCTCGAAGGGATTAATGTATGAGGTCAGTATAAGCAAGGAATGACATCATATCACTACTAAACTCATAACATTGCTCTTATCTCGTATAATTATTCATGATCTTAGACTCTTAGCCTTTAGGAATGTAGGAGAATCATGAGGATGAAAGAAGAATCATGTCCTAGGATTCATGCCATGGAAAAAAAGGACTAGCCTCACATACCTTTGACATTTACCATTCTTATCGCTTGCTCGCTTCCCATATGATGCACTCGTATATACCTTCAAGAGAGTTCATGCCGTCGTTAGTTAAGCAATTATAAAAACGGGCTTCTATTTCTAGGTAAAATTGGGCATCATCTCCTTTGTTCCTACTACATTTCCCATATTCTATTTGAGCTCCCAAACATTCACAACAATAATCACAATATAGAAACCAACAGTCATCGCTTATATACATTTAGCAAAATCCACCAATTTCCTCCAATTTCTCCACATTTAGTGGTTTTATCCTATCATCACATCTCCTCATACGTCACACTTATCCCATGGTCTAGGCGTTACTTATAATGTATTCATGATCACAACATATCAACATTCATGATTTCCATCCAACTACCATTCAATTGTGACACTACTCATCCTTTTAAAAACTCATTTTCCATGATCTTCTACAATCCAAGCATCTTAGCCTTCCAATACCTTAAGAAACATAGTAAAATCATGAAACATACCTTAGATGATGGTGGAACAAGCTTTGAATGGAATTCTTCCTCTTGCACCAAGGTTTCACTTCGCCTCCTTAGGGTTTTCTTGAAGAAGATGAATCCTACTTGAGTTTCATATGCTTTGCTCCATGAATTTCATGTTGTTGATCATCAATTCCCCTTGAATTTTTCTTATGGATGAATGTTAGAGTATTATCTAGCGGGTTCTTGAAGTGAAGAGTGGAAATGAAATGAAAATAAAATGGAAAGGGTCCGTTATATTTAAAATTGAAATCTGGCCGACCTACTTTATACGTTCCAACATACGGTCCGTATAATTTTTACTGACCGTATGTTGGACCGTATATTTGGTCCAGTTAACTATATTGTGCTGGACCAAATCCACGGTTAGTCATACGGTCCGTGGATTTTATACGGCCAGTATATTTGCCTAGTTTTTCGAGACTTGTTCTCGTCGACTCGTTTGATCTCCGATCCTTATGGAACCTTCTTAGTACTTTCTTAACACCTCAATACCAATCTTAGGGACGTTATAAGATGTCTCTAACCATTATTATTCCATCACAGAATCATACCCATTATTTTCATCTGATACACAACATATGGTTTGCTTTTCCTTACTAACTTTCGTTCCTCATCTCGGATATCTTGAGAATCTTAATTAGGGCCACTTATATCATTCCTTGCTCGTCAAAACATCGCATATGTTACGTCTTTCGCTCACCCATTCACTGTATATGTACGGGGAATTTCCAAGGTGTAACATTCTTCCCCCCTTTTGGAACATTCGTCCTCGAATGTTAAAATACTCGGGAAATCTACGAAAATTTCGCCAGAGTTTCCCCTGTGATCTGGCACTACCAACCTGTCACAACAATCCACAATAACACTGCCTCACAGGGCTACAACACAGCATAAACATATCCATGGCCACACACGACCAAAAGAGCAAAAAGTAAGCATGCATACCTTAAGATCTCGGCGTATCATCGTGAACTTCTCCTGGTGATTTGAATAGGCGCGGGTATTGGCTATCTTTATTCTCTTCTGCTCTCCAAGTCGTTTCTTCCCGGTCTTTGTTTTTCTACCAAACTTTGTCTCACTACCTCCTTGTTCTGAAGTCTTCGCACTTGCCTATCTAATGTAGTAATGGGTACCTTTTCATAGATCCCTTTCTCTATCGCTTTCGTAAGCTATCATATCCCAGGGCTATTGTAGTAAGCGTATAGCATATACTGATGTCGTATTCCAAGTGATTGTCCTATTTTCCCTTAACAATAATCCCCTCTCAACGTTCCAACTTAGTTTATCATATGTTTTCCTGGCCGGAGTATTATGACTCCATTATCCCTGTTTTACCTCTTACTCCTCATCTAAGTACTCACTTGACTTCATTGGCGACGCGTAAATATCTACAAGTTGCATAATCTTTGTGCGATTCGCATTCGTACACATCTATCCATATACATGTATCCATATCCGTGTTTGCATTCATAATCATACTCATTCGCATATCGTATCTATGGTCATGTTCATACAGATATCAATATCATTCAGAACGACTTTCCCGTCAATGTCTTTGTCTCAAGAATGGGGTAACCCCACAATAAACATGTTAATATCATAAATTATTCTGTGTCTCAGGCCAGCATGCCTTCTTCTTGTGACTGACATCACCCACTATATTTACAACATTCTCCAGTGTCATATCATCATTTGGGCTAGAAGAGTATTCAATCTCGGGAGCAATTAAATCAACTATGAGGACAGAGAGAGAGATGATACCACTTCTTTCACGCAATCGGAGTTTTGAAATTTTTACTCCCCGTTTTGCGCCACCTGAGACCTTAAGGGACATAACGTCTCACAGATCGACCTTATACTTCGCTAAAAATTCATCTGGGACTTGTAATTTAGAGGGACGAGGAGGTGATATAATCTTGAAGAACTGTGGGTCCACCCCCACCTGTCGTCGATGATTTTACCATCTTTGTCGACTCACGACCCTTCTTCTTCTTCTTCTTATTGCTTTTGGGTGTCACCTTATTCTACTGCCTTTAATCAATACACTCCTGTAGGGTTCATTATTTCAACCTTCACACTGGTATCCTCTCTATTCGCTTTCCCCCGTTTAAGGGTTCACTCGTACTGGTAAATCTCGAATTCACGTACTCCTGACTACACTACGTCTTACTCATACCGTTCCCCACAATCTATGGCTATAACAATTCATACGTGAAATCTTAACATACTCACCTTACAGTCTTGTAACCAAGTAATGCACCCCATGTAGCAATCTGAGCAAATATGTACTTTACTTACTTCACCCGGTAGTTACGGGTCTATATCTGAATCTACCCCAATCAATAACTTCCTTCCTCATAGGGATGCTTGAATTGGTAGTAGGTCTAGTTATCCATACCACCCATCTAATGTCACTTGCCCTCTTCTTCGGCGCTCGAAATTTGCTTGTAACGTCTTCTTCGTTTCCCTAGGGCTTAGGTCTCTTACGCCGCCAATGCGCCCCATGCTCTTTATTCTTTTACTCCAATTTACTCTTGGCACCGATTTCATAACCATGTCGTACCACTATCGTTATTAATTATGACTCTGCTCCATTGATTCATCGTCATACAGTAAACTCATGACCCATGATCATCTTTCCTCTTCAACTCTTTACTTCATATACTTCACTCGTTCTAACTTAATATAAGAACTTCGTAGGAAATACTTTCTCCTTTGGCTTCCACACAACTATTCCTTAGGTACGCATACTTCGTATATTTCCTTTTTGCTAGATTTTCGCCCTTATTCCTTCCTGCTCGACTTATCTCATTTCCTCTCGTCTTATACTCGATCCACGACTCTTCGTATGAGGAACAATATTCTTAACTTAGTACTGCTTCGTCCTTTAGGATATACTGCCTTTGTCAATCCATCCCTTGTTACCAAAACTGACTCTGTTTGTTCTGATCATCCCCTCTCACTCCTATCACGTTGACCCTCCTCCTACTAATTGTCCTACTTTCATTATTTATCTGTACCGTATTCTTGATCTTTTACGCCCAACTAAAGATATCATCCATACTCTTAATTATTCCAATCACGGCTACTACTACTCCGCTATATCACTTTACTCTGATCCCCTTTTCGGGTTGACTTCCCCCTTATTGCTGGCTATTATCTCGATCATTAAGAAATTCCTGCGCCGAACATTCCCCAACAGGGTCCTTCAAGCTTTCTCATCTACTGCTCCCGGTTCGCTTGCTGGTTTCACTCTTGTATTCATATAAAGCTTAACATACCCTTAGGCGTCTCTTCGCTATACTTTACATTACAATTCTTGTTACGGGATTGTTGTACCCCGATCATAATCTACCCTATAGAGTGACACTTCTTGATCTCGTTTGCAAACCTGCTTAGAACATAGGATAACCTCATGAAGCAGGCATACTCAACCTGTTATCCTTTTTAGTCAGTCACATTACAATTACCATATGGATTATTTTCCCACGTATTCGCACTAATCATAAAAGGGGTGCTAACAATATACCTGGAGAAATATCAGGGGAAGACTCAGGATCCGGTCGTTCGACTAATGCCTGGATATGATGCTGGGATCCACTTGGACTGGGCGTTATTCGATCTCTACCACTGCTTACCCGCATCTGTGGCCCTGGCCTTGGAGAACGTGCTGATGATGAAGAGCCAATCACCACTCTCGTAGTCCAAACCTCACCCTTACCACGTAGCGATGGACAATTACGCTTTAAATGGCCTGGCTGAGCACAAGCATAACAAACATCCGTGCCCCAGCGACACGGTCCCTGATGTAACCTGCGACACTGAGTACACCGCGGCACCGAGGATCTCTTCTGGCCAGAACCACTTCGAATCCGAGGACTAGAAACTCTGAGACTCTGGGGTGACCTTGAATAAGTAGGTCTGTCAAATCTGGGTCTAGGAAACTGCAGAGGAATGCCTCTAAACTCATGATCAGACCCTAAAGAATTAACTCCCTTTCTCCAACCTCTATTATCGTAGTCCGCATCCTGTCGCTGAGCCTGAGCGGCTACCAACTGAGTCAATAAAAGATTAGCCTGTCTCATCTCTTGGCCCGCGGTATCTTGCGAAGGAACAGGGGGTGCTGGAGCTAAGGTCGAGGCTCCCCTCTAATCCTCGAAAGTGGGCGAAGTATGGGAAAACCGAGGTGAGGCCTTATCCTGGGATTCTCCCTCCTCTATATCTATAGATGGCTCTCGATCAAGCCCTTCTTCAACCACCATCTTTCCCTTCTGGGCCGCCGTAGCTTTTGTTCTCATCAGCTTTGCTGAAATTATAACGTACCGTTAGGGGAGGAATAATCTTACAACACAGCTCTATCGCACGATCTATTAAGAAGAAAGATGGTCATCTTTCCTAAATGCCCGGTAGCCTCATGTTTATAGATGTGGTGCACAACACACCGATAAACAAGTCTCTACTAGACACAGCTCGTAGACACTTCCTAGGACGAACTGCTCTGATACCACTTCTGTCACGACATAGCTGGGGGCTGCGACGGATACCCGGGGCTAACCACCGAGCACCGCTTGTGATATCATTTCCTTAACCCATTTAACAATCATTCATCGATTCCCTATTAACTTAAAAAAGGATCTGGTTTTCATTACAGGATATAGTGCTCTAATACAAGAACATATTTCAATATACTTATACACATACATACAATCCACGTCGTGGAACCACATAACCCACATCGAGTATCTACGAGCCTCTATTGGATGACGTATACCAATATACACAAAAGGATCAACCGAATAGCACCTCCGGAATAGTGGAGTGCTCCTGTAAATCTGTAGATGGCTCCTACGGATCTGCAGCGTCTCCCTGTCTACCTGTGGGCATGAGCACAACATCCAAAAAGAAAAGGATGTTAGTACGAACATTGTACCGAGTATGTAAGGCATACATCAAGAAATAAAGGAGAGAATAAGAAGATAAAGTAAGTGCAAGAAGATAACCAGTAATTGCTTGCCTCTTAAGGCGGACCCATGCATGCGTACTCATAAAACATCGTATCATATATTGCTGCGGAACGTGCAGCCTGATCCATATATCAATATAATTCCATGGAACGTACGACCCGATCCATCACTCATAAATCCAGCGTCCGGGCATCCCGCGTCCGGGATGAGATCATAATATGCCTGCTGACCAGGTGGCTATGCGTCTATAGCGCCTCACCTTTCCCCATATCCCCTGAATTCATATACATATCATATACTTATATAATATACATAGCATGCATGAGAGCCCAAGAAAAAGCTATGGATCCATCGGAGTGACGTAAGGTCGGTACCCTCCGACTTTATTATGGGTTAATCATGATCGTCATGTCTCACCTTGAAGGAACAATTATCATAAGGTGGGACTATCAATGAAGAATACAGATATGAATAATAACATCAAGAGGAAACATAAGATAGGGTCATACTCTTATAAGAAGTCAATCCATATGTTTTTGGAATCTTAAAGAAAATGTAGTCATCATTCATGAATAAATCGAGAAGTCAATAGATGGCTCCACATTCTCATGTCGTCTTTGAAATCGTAACATTGGAACCTTTGAACATAAAATCGTTCTCATCATAACATGCTCATCATATATGCTCATCGTAATATGCTCATCATAGTATATACATGAAGACTCTAGAACAACTATAGTTTATCGAGGTGACAGAAGGTTGTGAACCCTCGATTCCATTATGAACATTTATAACCATTCTGCCTCACCTCGAATGGATTAATGTATGAGGTGAGTATAAGCAAGGAATGACATCATATCACTACTAAACTCATAACATTGCTCTTATCTCGTATAATTATTCATGATCTTAGACTCTTAGCCTTTAGGAATGTAGGAGAATCATGAGGATGAAAGAAGAATCATGTCCTAGGATTCATGCCATGGAAGAAAAGGACTAGCCTTACATACCTTGGACGTTTACCATTCTTATCGCTTGCTCGCTTCCCTTATGCTGCACTCGTATATACCTTCAAGAGAGTTCATGCCGTCACTAGTTAAGCAATTATAAAAACGGGCTTCTATATCTAGGGAAAATTGGGCAGCATCTCCTTTGTTCCTACTACGTTTCCCATATTCTATTTGAGCTCCCAAATATTCACAACAATAATCACAATATAGAAACCAACAATCATCGCTTATATACATTTAGCAAAATCCACCAATTTCCTCCAATTTCTACATATTTAGTGGTTTTAGCCTATCATCACATCTCCACATACGTCACACTTATACCATGGTCTAGACGTTACTTATAATGTATTCATGATCGCAACATATCAACATTCATGATTTCCATCCAACTACCATTCAATTGTGACACTACTCATCCTTTTAAAAACTCATTTTCCATGTTCTTCTACAATCCAAGCATCTTAGCCTTCCAATACCTTAAGCAACATAGTAAAATCATGAAACATACCTTAGATGATGGTGGAACAAGCTTTGAATGGAATTCTTCCTCTTGCACCAAAGTTTCACTTCGCCTCCTTAGGGTTTTCTTGAAGAAGATGAATCCTACTTGAGTTTCATATGCTTTGCTCCATGAATTTCATGTTGTTGATCATCAATTCCCCTTGAATTTTTCTTATGGATGAATGTTAGAGTATTCTCTAGAGGGTTCTTGAAGTGAAGAGTGGAAATGAAATGAAAATAAAATGGAAAGGGTCCGTTATATTTAAAATTGAAATCTGGCCGACCTACTTTATACGGACCAACATACGGTCCGTATAATTTTTACTGACCGTATGTTGGACCGTATGTTTGGTCCAGTGAGATATATTGTGCTGGGCCAAATCCACGGTTAGACATACGGTCCGTGGATTTTATACGGCCAGTATGTTTGCCCAGTTTTTCGAGACTTGTTCTCGTCGACTCGTTTGATCTCCGATCCTTATGGAACCTTCTTAGTATTTTCTTAACACCTCAATACCAATCTTAGGGACGTCATAACATGTCTCTAACCATCATTATGCCATCACAGAATCGTTACCCATTATTTTCATCTGATACACAACATATGGTTTGCTTTTCCTTACTAACTTTCGTTCCTCATCTCGGATGTCTTGAGAATCTTAATTAGGGCCACTTATATCATTCCTTGCTCGTCAAAACATTGCATATGTTATGTCCTTGGCTCACCCATTCACTGTACATGTATGGGGAATTTCCAAGGTGTAACAATGCAGATCATTTGCGTATTGTCCTTGGAGTTCTTCGAACTCGAGAGTTGTTTGCAAAGTTTTCCAAATGCGAGTTCTGTTCGAACTCATTGGCATTCCTAGGGCATATTGTTGCAGCCGATGGTATTCGAGTGGATAGCCAAAAGATTGAGGCTGTGAAGACTTTGCCACAACCCACAACTCCTACGGAGGTACGTAGCTTTCTGTGCTTAGCAGGTTAATACAGGATATTTGTTGAGGGTTTTTCTTCTATTTCTGCACCCCTTACAAGATTGACCCAGAAATCGGCAAAGTTTCAGTGGACAGATGCTTGCTAACGTAGTTTCCAAGAGTTGAAAGATAGGTTGACTTGGAGTCAGTTCATTCAGTTTTCCACGTCTCGATGCTCCGAAAATGTATCGGAGATCCTACCAGGATCGTCCCAGAAAATGATGTGCAAGTGACAGAGAAATTAACCTATGAAGAAGTACCCATTGCCATACTAGATAGGCAAGTACGGAGGTTTAGAAACAAAGAGGTGGCCTCGGTTAAGGTTCTATGGAGAAGCAATAAACGAGAGGAAATGACGTGGGAAGCGGAAGAAAGCATGCGATCCAGATACCCGCAGTTATTTCAGCCCTTGGAAGAGATCCAAGATGAGACGTCAAGATCATAAGGTATGTATGTTTTTCTTTTATGCTTTTGGGTCGTGTGTGGCCAAATTCTATTGCTATTATGTTGTTGCCCTGTGAGGCATTGTTATTGTGGGCTGTTGTGACAGGATGATAGTGCCATATTACAGAGGAAACTCTGGCGAAATTATTATAGAATCCCCGAAGACTTTAACATTCGAGGATGAATGTTCTTAAGGGGGGGGGGGGGGGGGAGAATGTTACAGCTCGGAAAATCTTCCGTTGGTACGCAAGTGAATGAACTAGTGAGGAGTATGAGTATACAATGTTTTCATGGGAGAGCGATGACATTCGATGATTCTAGGTGAGAGTTCAAAGATGTTAGAGATGGGGGAAGAGGATTGCCAAGAGAAGGCAAAGTATTTGATAAGCATCGGAAAGAAATTACAAGTGACGAGTTAGTAAGGGCTTAATGATGTCTTGGAGAAGAGTGATAACATCCCTTGGATTGGTATTGAAGTGTTGAACAAGTGTTAAGAAGGTTCCATAAGGATTAGAGATCAAACGAGACGACGAAACGAACTTCGGGATTACTGGGGATTATACGGCCAAACATACTGGCCGTATAATTTATACGGTCTGTATGTTTGGGACCGTATAATCAACCCAGATTGGACAAACTCTTTGGACCAATTGTACGACCAAACATACGGCCCGTACAATTTATACGGACCGTATGTTGGTCCGTATGTTTGGTCGAGACAGTTTTTGTCCAATAAATGTAAGGGACCAAGGTTATTTCATTTCATTTCTTCTTGACACCCCTTCTCTCTAAAACATCTCTCTACATATATTCCACAGGTTTTCAAGAGTTTTTAGTGATCAACAACACAAAATAAGTGAATCAAGTGTAAGCAAACCCATTAGAGATCATTCAAGTCAAGAAATCCAAATGGAGAAAGAGTAGGGTTTTTGCTCAAGTGGAGTATTTCGACTAAGGCTTGTTCCTACAATAACTAAGGTAAGATTTATGGTATTTATATGTTGTTTAAGGTATTTGGAAGTTGAAATGCTTGGATTTTAGAAGAGTATAGCAAAATAGGTCATGAAAGATGAATAGTGACGTTTTGAGAAATAGTTTGAATGGAATCATGATTGTTGTTGTGTTGTGACATGAATGGGTTATAAATGACGTTAAGATCATGAAAAAGGCATTGTATGTGAATGGACGAAATCGTGTGTTATGGTCTTGAATATGGAAAATTGGAAGTGAATTGAGAATATGGATAATGTAGATGACTAAAGGCTATTGTTATGATATTGTAAATGTATTATTGACGTTTGGGAGTTGAATTACGATATGGAGGAATGTTGTATAAATAAAGGCGATGCTGTCCGAATTTTCCTAGCTTTAGCCATTTATGCTAGTTGTCAATTCTAACGTTAGTATGACCTTGATGAAGGTATAAACGCAAGCGTGGAAGGGAACGTGCAAGTGTTATATAGTCGAATGAAAAGGTATGTATGGCTAACCCTTCTTTCATAAGGCATGGTTCTTTGGCCAAACGTCTAAATCTCCTATAAGACTATGATTCCCTTCAAAGATTTGATTCTCCGAGCTAGTAAGCTCCCGATGCTCGATGTGCTACGATTGTACTAAGTTCCTCGTATGACGAGTAAGCCTATAGGGTAGATGTAACGATAATGACAATGATAGTAATGATGATGAGAATAAAATGATGCTAAAGATGCTTATGAGCTATTATATGTATGTGTGCCTATGAAGGGCTATAATAAGACCCCGAGCTTATGACGCCGGGTAAGAATATATGTATATGAATATGTATAGAGTATGTATACGATTATGAAATGCGCGCGCACTTCTGCAGAAGGTACGGATAACCCTGAAGCCTTGGTGAAGGTAAATAAATACGGATATGGATGTATGTACACGGATACGCAATAGAAATGGAATGTCCTTGTGGAAATCAAGTAAGTGCTATGACGACGATATTATAATCTCCCATGTTATGCTATCTCATATGTTTACTCTTAAGCTTTTATATTGATATTGATCATGCTTTACATACTCGGTACATTCTTCGTACTGACGTCCTTTTGTTTGTGGACGTTGCGTCATGCCCGCAGGTGCACAGGGAGACAGGCTCGATCCATAGCTATATTTTCAGGGACTACATAGCGGAGCTCCATTTCATTCAGAGATATAGCTTTTTGGTACTTATTCTTTTTTGTACATTATTATGGGCATAGCGGGGTCCTGTCCCGCTCATGTGATATGTTATAACCTTCTTAGAGGCTCGTAGACATGTGTATGTGGTTAGATGTGTTTGGTCTCTTCGGCCTATATTTTCGTATGTCATTTTGTTGGCCTTGTCGGCCCATGTACATTGATGTGGCATAGATGCCTGTGATGATATAAGAAATGTTGTCGTCCAATTGGGACTAGTATGATTGATGGCTAGAATGCATGATTTGGTTTATGGCTCACCTAGACATTATGTGAAAGTATGTTAAAGGGGTGCTCGAGTGGGGTAGCGCCGGGTGCTCGTCGCGGCCCTAGTCTGGTCGTGACAAAACCCCATGTTAACATCCACTCTAGACCCTTTAAACTTTTCAAAACAGTGATGAATCACCCAGATTTTCCTGGTATTGAGAGGAGAGTATGGACTAAAAACCACAGAGGATCTAGGATGTTTCAATTATGGCAACAACTCAAAGATCTAAAGCTAGCTCTAAAGGACTTGAACTCTTACATGACTACATGTGCTCAGAAACTGCAGCTCACAAGACAGAAACTGGAGGTTGTACAAGCTCAGATGTCAGGCCAACCTCTTGACCAAAACTTGATAACATAGATAAAGAAACTCTTGCAAGTGTTATATCCCGCATTTTTGCGTATTTGGATAATTCACGATAATCGCGGGAAGATAACAAGTAAGGCCATGTTTTATTTTGATTGGCATACAAGTTGCTTATGAAAATCTTGAAGTAGAAATATTAAGAAAGGCTAGGGGAAAAAAGGTAAACTTGCAATATGACTCGTGGAAATATGGAGGTAGGCGAAGGGAAAATTTGGAATTTGAAAAATATTTTTTATGAAGTGCAAAACAAAAAAAAACAAAAAAAGATGGGCTTGTACAAGTGACCCAAGTAGGTGGGCTTTAGCCCACATGGATTAATCTTCCATGTGCATAAAAGATGACTAAGTCATCTTTATATCCACAAAATCCTCTAGAATTTTCAAGAAAGTGAAGGAAGAGAAAAGAAGGAGAAAAACCCCAAGGCCATTCGGCCAAGTGCAAAAATTGCCAAGAGAATTGACAAAAATTTCTCCAAAAATCATCTCCTACCAATTAAAGGGTCCCTAGCAAGGTGGAGGGGTCTTTGGAGCAAGAGGAATCCATATTCTAGCAAAGTTGCAAGTCTTAGCTAAGTGAAGAATCAAGGAAGGAGGTAAGAATTCATTCTCTTTACGTGTTATGGATATTTTTGCATGTTGTAGTGTACAAAAATGAGTGAAATCCATGAAGAATAGAAAAGTGGGGGTGTGGCCGTGAGGTGTGATATATGTGTGTGTGTGGAAATCATGTTTTAATTATTTTATCTAGTGGATAGTTGTGGTTGTAATGAATGTTATGTTGATAATGGAAGCTGGATAATTTTGTGAGGTTGTAGCCATGTGTGCATGATGTTGGCCGTGTGATGTATAGCATGTGTATAGTTGTGTATATTTGTTGTATCGTGAAGGATTGGTGAACAAACTTTATTGGTAATTTGGTTGTTAGTGTGTGGATTTTATATTGCAAATAAAAGCCTAATGAGCTTAGTGAAGTATTAGTAGTTGGAGGCTTGTCTTGGAAGATTATGTAAATTGAATATTATGTTCTTACATGTATGGAAGATAATGGTATTAGTATGGTGTTGTTGGAATATATATTACAAGGTTGTTATTGTTTTTATTGGAGTTGGAAGGTTTTGAAGGAAGTAATAAATTGATTAAGTTGTTATAATGTATCTTGGATTGAATATGGAAATTGTTAGTATGGTTGTTGAAATTATGTTGATAGTTTGGCCGGGTTGAATTCCCGGATTGTTGTTGATTAAAAATTGGCTGAGTTGAACTTTGGGGATGGTGTATTTACAGGGGAAGTGCTGCCGAAATTTCGGTAGCCAGGTGTCACTTTAAGAATCCAATTCTAAATGTTCTAATTAAGGTTTGGTAAATGTGACCAATTTGTAGATTGTACCGGATTTGCAACTTGAATTTGGAGTAGCATAAGGAGCGGAAAGAGGTATGTAAGGCTTTACTCTTCCTTCTTTGGCATGTCTTAAACATACTAGGTTGGATATGAACCTCGGGGACAACCCTATTCTCCGGAATCCCCACCTAAAGTTTCCTTTTTTTCATTCAGAAAAATTGAATTAAAAGTTGTGTAAAATGTTGGAAAAACTTCCTAAACCTCTAGAACTTGCATAAATAGGACCAGACTACCTTAAAACCCTCACAAGTAACGCCATGACATGTAACATATGCAAATTGTGTACGCTACCACACTCGGCCCGAGGTGGGCCCATTGTTCCCGGATTTTCCTTATTGTTCCGCTTGACTTATTTTGAAGCAGAATCCAAATGAAACTTCTGATCCTTATCCCGATTATCAAACGATAAGTACTGTATCATTCTAATGGAAATATGTCTATGATGACCATGATAACGATGATGTTAAGGAAGAGAATACGTCTATGATAAATATGACAAGAATGATTCCATGACTAAGAGTCTTAAGCTAAGGATTCAATATAAATATGAAAGTGTCCAACTAGTTCTTGATCTTTAATTCTATTCCTTGGTCATGACACTATTTTCTAAAGATTTCAGAACATGAATTGATGTCTATGATGCCCCTGGTTTCATACTATGTTATTTTCTAGTGCTATTCTCCGTTGATAGTCTTGCCTTAAAATACTCGTTCCTTCAAGGTGAGACAAAGCGATCCCGGTTATTCCGTAATGTAATCGGAGGTCACCGACCTTACGTCACTCCGATGGATACATGATGTTCTTTGGGCTCTCCTGCATGCTTATATGACATATGTATATGAGATATGAATATGTACATGGGGTGGGGGAAAGGGATACATGGGGATGGAAAGGGAAACATGTTTCATTGCCACCTGGTCAGCTGGCTTATCATCCTGGACGCGGGATGCCCGGACGCGGGATATATGGGCGAGCCGATGTATTTCGGTGCTATGTGGGCGAGCCGACATCGTTCGGTGCTATGCTATGACCTGATATGATATGACATGACATGATATGACATGATATGATATGACACGATATGATATGACATGATCTCATATGATATGATACGATATGATATGATATGATAAGACATGACGTGATATAAGTTCTATTTTCTATGTCTATGAAAAAGAAATGTTTTTTTTAAGGAAAACACAAGCATGCATGGTATCCGGCCTGAAAGGGTATTCCTATGTACATGTTACTTCTTGTATCACTATATGTCCTATGATCCCATGATATTGTTAATCATACCTTATGTTTCTGTTTGTATTATTTTCCATGCCTTACATACTCGGTACACTATTCGTACTGACGTCCCTTCTTGTGGACGTTGCGTTCCATGCCGCGCAGGTCAGCAGGTAGACAGACTTGACTCCTAGGAGCTTCATCAGCAGTATTGTAGCAGCGCTCCAGTTGTTCCGGAGCCTCAGTTTCTTGGTACTATTTTGTGTATATATGTTCGGGCATGGCAGTACTCGGCCCTTCCTATGTATATGTGTACTATGTTTAGAGGCTCGTAGACAGATATGTACAGTTAGATGTTTTGTACTTTTGACGGTCCTCGTCGCGGTACAATGTGTTAATAAGGTTTAGTTGCCTATGTGTATAATTATGCTACTGAGGTTAATGTTAAGCAACAGAAAAAAAATATGGTATAGTTCATACGGCCCACTCTGTAATAGAGGTAATATGATAGATAAGGGGTGCTCGGTACGAGTATCGGGTACTCGTCGCGGCCCCTAGTTGGGTCGTGACAAATTCCTTGCAAATATACCCTCTTCTTTCTGCTCCTTCCTGCCGCCAAGGATAGTCCATACTCATGAATATTCCCATACATCCTTCTATTTCCTTTAATTAAACCTCGGTATTCCTTATCCCCATCCCATGTCATCGATGTACTACCTCCCGGTTACCTTTGTTAGCTCATTATCCTCTCGCTTGTCCTTGGTGATTGCTCAATTTTTCTTTTCTTCCTTTCTTCTTCTTTTGACCAGCCCATTAGTGTACCTTTCCTACTTTCATCCTCAAACCTTCCTTGAGTTCCTTCCTCCCCGAGCTCCCTTCTCCACTTGTTATTTTATAGTATCGAACCTAACGTTCGTAAAATATTCCTTAAACGTGCAAATCCATTCTATTCTTAAATAATCTTTCAGGAAAAGCTTCTCCATTTCCGAGGCAACCGTGCCAGTATGACTACACATTTATCCCTTTGGACACCTCTCGAGAGCTGGAAATATCTTAGTATCGTTGCAAGGCCTGATCATTCTCTCTCTTACTTCACCTCCCTATTTGTGATTACTATCCTTTAGTCCTAATTATCGAAGTCTGTTTCCCGGCCCCACACATTCATCTTTTGTTTCACACTACCATACTTTATCAGTTTCGCATGCCTACTGTCACGACCCAACCCCGTAGGTCGTGACTAGTGCCCGAGATGTACACCCGTACACACTCATTTACCAAAATTAGCATACCAATGACGTATCCAGATTCGGCGTACACAAACTTATACAGATACAAAGGTCAGATGTCGTCTTAAGCGGTCACATGTAACAAATGTATCACAGAGAAGCCGGCAAGGCTGTCGTAAAAGACATCGCCCAAAACATATACATACGTATACATACATACAAGCCGTTAAGGCTGTCACGGCAAAGGGGACCGCTTAAGACACCAAATCACACAGAGATATCTGAACAATAACGACCCATGATCCACATACATGTCTACAGGCCTCTAACAAAGACAACAGAATCATATGACGGGATAGGGCCCCGCCGTACCCTAATTAGACATATACATATACATATACATATATATATATATATATACAATAGAAGGATCTGTAGCAAAAGTAGTGATCCGGAACAAGGGAGCACTTCAAAGTAGCAGAGTAGATGTCCTAAGCTGGCGGATCACCGCAACGAGCGTCTGTACCTGCGGGCATGAAACGCAGCCCCCGAAGAAGAGGGGGTCAGTACGGAATATGTACTGAGTATGTAAGGCATGAAATGCAACTGAAGAGATCATAACTGAAATAGAGATTCCAGGAGACAAGTATGATAATAAAGAAACTGTTGTACCTGTGCAGTACGAAACAAAATCAAACATACTAATACCACATACCGTACCCGGCCCATTATGGGACTTGGTGAATAAAATCATGTCATTACGTCATCATGAATATATGTATACATATACCGTACCCGGCCCTCTAGTGAGGGACTCGGTGAGTAAAGCTATGCATGTCAACGTCATATATCATATATATATATACCGTACCCAGCCCTCTAGTGAGGGACTCGGTGAATGAAGTCATGTCATCATGTCAGCATGCTATCATATCATCATGCATATACATATATACATACAGTACCCGGCCCTCTAGTGAGGGACTCGGTGAATCAAATCATCATATGCCCTCCTGGCCGCCGTAACATATCATCATCTCATCATATACATATACCGTACCCGGCCCTCTAATGAGGGACTCGGTGAACAATGCAGTGGAGTGCGCACGATAACATACCCGGCTCGGGACTCGGTGAGAGACATATTGAGGCATGCACGAGCAGAGTAGTGAGAAAATATATGCATATAAATCAAGACTCGATAGGTAGGTACGCAAATCGACACTTGAGGATCATAAACACGTTTCGAGTCAATCCGGTTTATGTTATGTCCCGTATTTTGTACGTTCGGATATTTCAAGGTAGTCGTGGTAAGTTAAGGGAATGACCATCCTCCAAAATTATTTTAATGTACAAGTTGGTTATGAATATTATTTATGAATATTATTAGTATGGAAATATTGAGAGAGGCTAAGGGTAAAAAGGGAAATTCACAAAATGGCCCATGGTAATATTGCGGAAGGCTAGAGGCAAAATGGGAATTTCACAAAATATTCGGGAAGGTTCTTGGTGGGGCCATGTTGGCCGTGTGGTGTATGCCATATTTTATAAAATGGGGCTAATTATAATTATATGGACCAAAGCTTATAAAACAAGCCAAGTGGTCTTCTTGTTTATTATTAAGAAACTTCAAGACAATATAGAGAAGGGGGACATGTGGCCACCCTTGTGTGGGTTAGATATATATATATATATATATATATATATGATAGAGGGCCACTTTATTCATCAATTTTAATTTAGGAAGTTGGAGAGAAAGAAAAAAAAAAGATAGGGGGGTGTTCGGCCATGGTGGCGTGCTAAGGTGGGAGCAAATTTTAGGATGGGTGACCCCCTGGGAAGTATGCAAGAAATTCTATATATCCAGACATGAGAGACAAATGAGAAGTTAGAGTAACCTATACCGAAGATCGAGTGACAGCAAAAATAAATGATATAAGTGTTACAAGGTAAATTGATGTCATTTTCACTACAGGTTAAGATTGGAAGGTTCTAATACAATGATATTTGAAAAAGAAAAGAGGAGTGTATGAGGTTCGAGAACCGATTTCAATAAGTGGGGCTAAAGGAATAGTGACTAGGATAGGGGGATGTGAAGTAAGAGAAAGAATGCTTAGGCCTTGCGATGATGTTAAGGTGAGAGATATATAAAAGAATAGATGTGTAGCTATATTAATATAGTTAAAGGTTCGACGAACAAGGATAGGGAGGGTGAAAATTGTAAGGATTCTGTGCTAAGAACAAAAGTAGTGGAACGCTTGAGAAATATGGACGAATAGCTACAGCACAAACGCGCAGTTAAAGAAGAATTACGAGCAAGTGAGCTAAGCAAGTGAAGGGAGGAATAGTGGATGGAAGGGTATGGAAATGTGGACAAAATGATGACATAGGCAGAAAGTAAAAGAAAAACCTAGGATAAGAAGTTTTCGCTATGTTAGGCACGGAGTTGGGAAGGAAGATGAGGAATAAGGTATAAACGAAGACTTCATAAAAGGACTGTTGGCATATAAGGAGCCCCTTAAAGGGGGGGAGACCATATTTTATTAGGCCAAAAAAAAAGGGGATCACAATATTTTCAAGCACCAGAAAAGGAAACTTATTAGCTCGGGGCCAAAGTTTAAAACATGTCGGAACATCGGAAGTCAGTAAAGAATGTTTCGGACGACGACGACTATTACAACGAAAGTATCGACAATTGGTAGTCTGATAATTTTTGAAAGAAAGAAATAACGCAGTGCCTATGAACGAAACAAAAGAGTTCATCGGACACTAGAAAATAGTTCATGGACCATTAATTGTACGGGGCATGAGAATGTACGCTATGGAATTGTATGAACCATCGACGTGAAGCGATGCTCGACCATATTTGTAAGGAATTCACACCAGAGAGCCAACAAGGAATAACGATGGACGAAAATACAAAGAAATCAAAGACAAGTATACTTGCGTCAAGAAATGACCTTGGAAGGACAAGGATAATGAGATGGCGCAGTGGATTAGGAAACCCATGACGTGGAACGAGGACTCGTGTAAAGACCCAGGAGTTCGAGTATAAGGAGAATAGGGTAAGGGATA
Source organism: Lycium barbarum (assembly GCF_019175385.1). Taxonomy (NCBI): domain Eukaryota; kingdom Viridiplantae; phylum Streptophyta; class Magnoliopsida; order Solanales; family Solanaceae; genus Lycium; species Lycium barbarum. The sequence goes on from NC_083340.1 coordinate 58,690,164, forward strand.
AGGAATGGGCATAAAGAGGAGAACGACTATAAAAGGGACCCTCCTAAAGTATTATGACACCCCATAAGATCAGTTGAACATTCGAGGACGAATGTTCTAAAGGGGGGGGGGGGGGGGGGGAGGATGTTATATCCCATATTTTGTACGTTTAGATATTTCAAGGTAGTCGTGGTAAGTTAAGGGAATGGCCATCCTTCAAAATTATTTTAATGTACAAGTTGGTTATGGATATTATTTATGAATATTATTAGTATGGAAATATTGAGAGAGGCTAAGGGTAAAAAAGGGAGATTCACAAAATGGCCCATGGTAATATTGCGGAAGGCTAGGGGCAAAATGGGAATTTCACAAAATATTCGGAAAGGTTCTTGGTGGGTCCATGTTGGCCGTGTGGTGTATGCCATATTTTATAAAATGGGGCTAATTATAATTATATGGACCAAAGCTTATAAAACAAGCCAAGTGGTCTTCTTGTTTATTATTAAGAAACTTCAAGACAATATAGAGAAGGGGGACATGTGGCCACCCTTGTGTGGGTTAGATATATATATATATATATATATATATATATATATATATATATATATATATATATATATATATATGATAGAGGGCCACTTTATTCATCAATTTTAATTTAGGAAGTTGGAGAGAAAGAAAAAAAAAAAAGATAGGGGGGTGTTCGGCCATGGTGGCCGAACATGAGCCATGGGGAGTGATCAATGAAGAATTATTTTCTTCTAGTATTCCAACCAAGTTGAAGGTCCTCTTTGACATGGAATGGTTGTTATAGCAATAAAATCATTTAATTGTGCAAGTTCACAACCTTAGTCAAGCCAAGAAGTTGAGTGAAAAAGGTATGTGTTCAATCTTCCCTTTCATATGTTATGGATGATTTGTGCATGTTGTGGTATGTGGAAATGAATGAAATTCATGAAACTATGGTGTGGAAGTTGTAGCCGTGCCTATGTTGTGTTGTGTAGGAGTGGAGAACTAATTTTATTTAGTATTTTTGGATTGTTGTGTTGTAGATTCTATGATGTTAAATGAGGATTTAATGGTTAAAAATGAAGTTGTGATTGTTTGTGGGTTATGGAAGAAGTTAGTGTGACATTAGTATGGTTTCTTATATTTGTAGGAATGATATTGCTAATGTGTAGGTTGAAAATGTAATTCATGAACTTGGAAGTGAGACATTTGTTTGGAAGATTGTAAGTTGGGTTGTGGTGGTTGAATTTGAAAGAAGGAAATAAGTTGTTATTGTTCTTGTTGAATTTGGAAGGTGTCGGGTGAAGTAGTGTGTTGATTGAGTCGTTTTGAATGTTATGTGAATTGAATTGAATAAAAATGAAATGTAGTTGAATTGTATGACAAAGTTTGTTTATGTTAGAATGCGTTTTGCGTTGATGGTTGATGTTGTTGGCATGATTGTTGGTATCATTGTTGATAGTTTGGCCGAGTTGAATTCTCGGATTGTTGATTGATAATTGGCCGAGTTAGATTCTCGGGGATGGTGTATTTACAGGGGAGATGCTACCGAAATTTCGGCAGATTATAAATGAATTCATTTGAAGGATTAGGACAAGTATATGGTGATGAGTCTAATGATTGTGTCAATCTTCTTGAATGTAGACTAGCGATAGCGAGCTTGGACAAATAAGCGTAGCTAATAGGACGCGGAACAGGTATGTTAAGGCTCGTCCCTTTTCTTTCAAGGCATGAATCCGATGCTATGATTTCATAATTATCTCCATATTTTCCTTGTTTTAAAAAGTTAGATGTTTATGATTCTAAGGAATGATTCCCTTCCCGATAACTCGTAAATGGTTTTTCAAAGTGTCTGTATTTTTTCCAAAATAAAGGTTTATGGTATCGTAAGCTTTTATGACAATAACGATGGATATGTTTTACAATGGCATTGATGATGTCGAGGATGAGAATATTTCTATGATGACTATGATAAGAATGATTTCATGTTCGAAAGGTACCTGATATGAGCATTGCTTTGATTTTCCAAAAATAGCTTCTGAAACATTCATAGAAGGTCCTGTACTTCAAACACTCATAACTTTCTTATACTAAATAGGATTGACCCGAAACTTGTTTCTGAGCCTTCAGGTGTCGGTTTATGTACACTGCTATTCGTTGCTAGTCTCATCTTATAATAATTGTTCCTTCAAGGAGAGACAAAGTCGGGATGATTATTCCATAATGTAATCGGAGGTTACCGACCTTACGTCACTCCGATAGATACATGACTTTCTTTGGGCTCTCCTGCATGCTGCTTATATGATATATGTATATGTATATATATATATATATATATATATATATATATATATATATATATATGTATATGGGGAATATGGGAAAGGGCCAGAGCGTTATATACGCGTAACCACCTGATCAGTTGGTATCGGAGCCGGTGGTGGGGCAAACCCAATGGTGGGGCGAACCTCAGCAAGAGCGCTGAGTCCCAGAGTGGGGGGTGAGTATAAGGCTTGCCTTAGGAAACTCCCACATTGGTTTAGGAAAATCCCACATTGGTTCAGGCAAATCCCATATCGGTTAATATGCCCGGACGCGGGACATATGTAGGGGAGCCGATGTTGTTCGGCGCTATGATATGTTCTATTTTCTATGTTGCTTATACATGCTGCTTATATGATATATGTATATGTATATGTATATGGGGAATATGGGAGATGGCGCAGTGGATTAGGAAACCCATGACGTGGAACGAGGACTCGTGTAAAGACCCAGGAGTTCGAGTATAAGGAGAATAGGGTAAGGGATAAGGAATGGGCATAAAGAGGAGAACGACTATAAAAGGGACCCTCCTAAAGTATTATGACACCCCATAAGATCAGTTGAACATTCGAGGACGAATGTTCTAAAGGGGGGGGGGGGGGGGGGAGGATGTTATATCCCATATTTTGTACGTTCAGATATTTCAAGGTAGTCGTGGTAAGTTAAGGGAATGACCATCCTTCAAAATTATTTTAATGTACAAGTTGGTTATGGATATTATTTATGAATATTATTAGTATGGAAATATTGAGAGAGGCTAAGGGTAAAAAAGGGAGATTCACAAAATGGCCCATGGTAATATTGCGGAAGGCTAGGGGCAAAATGGGAATTTCACAAAATATTCGGGAAGGTTCTTGGAGGGGCCATGTTGGCTGTGTGGTGTATGCCATATTTTATAAAATGGGGTTAATTATAATTATATGGACCAAAGCTTATAAAACAAGCCAAGTGGTCTTCTTGTTTATTATTAAGAAACTTCAAGAAAAATAGAGAAGGGGGACATGTGGCCACCCTTGTGTGGGTTAGATATATATATATATTTATATATATATATATATATATATATATATATATATGAGAGAGGGCCACTTTATTCATCAATTTTAATTTAGGAAGTTGGAGAGAAAGAAAAAAAAAGAGGGGGTGTTCGGCCATGGTGGCCGAACATGAGCCATGGGGAGTGATCAATGAAGAATTATTTTCTTCTACTATTCCAACCAAGTTGAAGGTCCTCTTTAACATGGAATGGTTGTTATAGCAATAAAATCATTTAATTGTGCAAGTTCACAACCTTAGTCAAGCCAAGAAGTTGAGTGAAAAAGGTATGTGTTAAATCTTCCCTTTCATATGTTATGGATGATTTGTGCATGTTATGGTATGTGGAAATGAATGAAATTCATGAAACTATGGTGTGGAAGTTGTAGCCGTGCCTATGTTGTGTTGTGTAGGAGTGGAGAAATAATTTTATTTAGTATTTTTGGATTGTTGTGTTGTAGATTCTATGATGTTAAATGAGGATTTAATGGTTAGAAATGAAGTTGTAACTATTTGTGGGTTATGGAAGAAGTTAGTGTGACATTAGTATGGTTTCTTATATGTGTAGGAATGATATTGCTAATGTGTAGGTTGAAAATTTAATTCATGAACATGGAAGTGAGACATTTGTTTGGAAGATTGTAAGTTGGGTTGTGGTGGTTGAATTTGAAAGAAGGAAATAAGTTGTTACCGTTCTTGTTGAATTTAGAAGGTGTCGGGTGAAGTAGTGTGTTGATTGAGTCGTTTTGAATGTTATGTGAATTGAATTGAATAAAAATGAAATGTCGTTGAATTGTATGACAAAGTTTGTTAATGTTAGAATGCGTTTTGAATTGATGGTTGATGTTGTTGGCATGATTGTTGGTATCGTTGTTGATAGTTTGGCCGAGTTGAATTCTCGGATTGTTGATTGATAATTGGCCGAGTTAGATTCTCGGGGATGGTGTATTTACAGGGGAGATGCTGCCGAAATTTCGGCAGATTATAAATGAATTCATTTGAAGGATTAAGAAAAGTATATGGTGATGAGTCTAATGATTGTGTTAATCTTCTTGAATGTAGACTAGCGATAGCGAGCTTGGACAATTAAGCGTAGCTAATAGGACGCGGAACAGGTATGTTAAGGCTCGTCCCTTTTCTTTCAAGGCATGAATCTGATGCTATGATTTCATAGTTGTCTCCATATTTTCCTTGTTTTAAAAAGTTAGATGTTTATGATTCTAAGGAATGATTCCCTTCCCGATAACTCGTAAATGTTTTTCCAAAGTGTCTGTATTTTTTCCAAAATAAAGGTTTATGGTATCGTAAGCTTTTATGACAATAACGATGGATATGTTTTACAATGGCATTGATGGTGTCGAGGATGAGAATATTTCTATGATGACTATGATAAGAATGATTTCATGTTCGAAAGGTACCTTATATGAGCATTGCTTTGATTTTCCAAAAATAGCTTCTGAAACGTTCATAGAAGGTCCTGTACTTCAAACGCTCATACCTTTCTTATACTAAATCGGATTGACCCGAAACTTGTTTCTGAGCCTTCAGGTGTCGGTTTATGTACGCTGTTATTCGTTGCTAGTCTCATCTTATAATAATTGCTCCTTCAAGGTGAGACAAAGTCGGGATGATTATTCCATAATGTAATCGGAGGTTACCGACCTTACGTCACTCCGATAGATACATGACTTTCTTTGGGCTCTCCTGCATGCTGCTTATATGATATATGTATATGTATATATATATATATATATATATATATATATATATATATATATATATATATATATATATATATATATATGTATATGGGGAATATGGGAAAGGGCCAGAGCGTTATATACGCGTAACCACCTGATCAGTTGGTATCGGAGCCGGTGGTGGGGCAAACCCAATGGTGGGGCGAACCTCAGCAAGAGCGCTGAGTCCCAGAGTGGGGGGTGAGTATAAGGCTTGCCTTAGGAAACTCCCACATTGGTTTAGGAAAATCCCACATTGGTTCAGGCAAATCCCATATCGGTTAATATGCCCGGACGCGGGACATATGTAGGGGAGCCGATGTTGTTCGGCGCTATGATATGTTCTATTTTCTATGTATATGAACCAGAAATGTTTTTCAAAGAAAGCTAAGAATGCATGGCCTCCGCCCTAAGAGGCACTCAGATGTACAGGTTACTCTTTACCTCATGATATGCTCTATACTTCCATTCTTTTATTATTCATAATTACATCCCTTACTATGTTACTATTCATGCTTTACATACTCAGTATATTGCTCGTACTGACCCCCTTTCTTCGGGGGCTGCGTTTCATGCCGCGCAGGTACACCCAGTAGAAGCTATTATAGAAGATGTTCCAGCGGAGTTGGCAAGCTCCATTTGCTTTGGAGTGTTGCCAGGTCAGAGTACTATGCTATGATATCTTGTTCGAAGTTAGAGACTTTGCGGACGGAGTTGTGGATGTAGTATGTCAGTCTTGAAAGCGGCTTCACCAGCCGATGTTTCTATATATATATTATGTTACAAATTCCACATGACCACAGATTTTGTTTGATTTGAGAACAACGAAAGAAAGATTCTGAAGTCTTAACTTTGTTTTTCATTTCTTATTGACGTAAGAGTCTAAAGAGATTAAGTATGTAATAAGAGTCAACGGGTTCGCTCGGCTCCTAATATGGGGTCGGGTGCTCATCACACCCTAGTAAGATCGGGGTGTGACAGTTTAGTATGAGAAAGTTATGGACACTTTTACCACAGAACATTTACGAACGTTTCCACAGCAATCCAAGACTGTATACAAAAGTTAGAGACATTAATACTTACAGAATTCTTTTAGAGACATGACCTCTTTATACTTTACTCGTTATCCAACCATACAATAAGATCAACTATACCGAGCGTACTCATATCAAGAAGTGAATAAGAATCATAGGCAAACTTGGAAACATATCAAATAGAGCTTCAGAAATCATAGATACGTGTCAAAACCATATGAAACAGCTTATGGAAATCAAGAATGTTAGCCATCCTAGTGGCTCTAAGAATAGGAGTTTCTTTGAAATCATACATATACATCGTCTGTTTGTTTCATAAGGATCATGCCAAAAGAAAGAAAGGGTAAGCCTTACATACCTTGCCCGCTTCCTAGGCTAATCCGAATTTAAGTCTTTGGCTTCGCAAGATCTACAACAATATTAGTATATACCAAACATTAGCCATAAACACTTAAGAGTCCAATTCTAAACCAACACTTTATTTACAGAAATTTCGGCAGCATTTCCCCTGTAAATACAACTAACCCCGAGAATCCAACTCGGCCAAATCATCAACAACAAATCCGAGAATTCAACTTGGCCAAATTACCAACAATGATACCAACAGTTATTCTAACAATATCAACAATCAATTCAAAACGCATTCCAACATTAGCAACTTCTTTCTACAAACTTCGACGGCGTTTCATTTATGTTCAATTCATAATTGCTCACATATTCAAGTATTAATCCGAAACCATTCAAACAATATTCAAGAACACTTCAAACAATCCGCACAATATTAAAAATAATCTAACCAATATGCCACTCCACCCGAAACCTTCCAAATGCAACAAGAACAATAACAACACATTTCCTTCTTTCAAATTCATGAACTACACCAACAATTCACACACTAACAACATTATTTTCCATAAATACAAGAAGCTACATTCAAATCACATTGGCTTCTAAAACAGCCCACAACAATTTCAACTTCAACTTGAATCATTTGACTCTCATTTCTATCATAGAATTTATGACAACAACAACCAAAATACTAAGTAAAAATTGGTTCACCATTCCTACATAACACAACACATGCACGGCTACAACATAGCATCCATACCTTCATGAATTTCATCCATTTCCACCTACTACAACATGTACAAACCATTCATAACATATGAAAAAGAAGATTGAACCTTACCTTTTCCCACTTATATTCACACTTGGCTAGGATTTGTAGCTTGCAAGAATAGATGTTTTACTTGCTCCAATGACTACTTCACTTTGCTAGGGACCTTCCAATTGGTTGATTAGCTAGAAGAAAATATTTTTTGATCAAGATTTTTTGACCTCAATTTTTTTCCCACCTTGGCCGAATGGCTTCTCTTTCGTTTTCTTTCTCCAAGCTTCTCTAAGCTTCTAAGGATGAAGATGAATAATATGATAAATTTGTCATCTTTTGGATATTTATTTTATGCATCCATGTGGGCCTTAGCCCACACCATACTTGGACGGCCCACTTGGCCCTTTTACTTCAAGACCATTATTTTTTTTGTTTTGGAATTCATGAAAAATTATTTTTTCCTAATTCCAAATTTTCCCTTAGCCTTCCTCAATATTACCATGAACCACCTTGTGAATTTCTCTTTTTACCCTTATCCTTTCTTAATATTTCCACATCAATAACTTTCATAAACAACTTGTGTCCTAAACAAGATAAAAACTATAGCCTTGCTCTTAACTTCCCGCAATTATCTTGAATTATCCGAATGTACAAAATGCGGGATATAACATCCTCCCCCCCTTTAGAACATTCGTCCTCGAATGTTGAACTGTCCTCATGGTGTATTATAATACTTCAGGGAGGTCTCCTTTATAGTTGTCACATACGATCATTTAACATATCCGTTTTAGAAGCTTAGATTTCTTGTAGGCGTAGGAGATAATTAGGTATACTTCCTCTTCATCTCTTATTTCGGCTTCCCAGGTCGTCTCCTCTCTATTATTGTTTCACCATAATACCTTAACCGGAACCACGTCTTTGGTACGCAGTCTTTTCACCTGACGATCCAGTATGATCATCGGCTGTTCCCGCATGGCTTCACTTTATCTACCGCTTGTTGAACCATGTCCGGGCCAATTAACTTAGTTTCGTCAACATCGAACCAACCGATCAGTGACCTGTACTTCCTGCCATACAGAGCCTCATATGGTGTAGTTTCGGGCTGTCCTTTGTTATATTTGTTGACCTCTCTGGGTGTCTTCCATATTTTCTCCCTATGTCTATCTCATAGTACACTTATTGTCAATTCATTTCTACGTCCTTTCGTAACCTTCACGATAAGCCTACATACCCCGAACTCTGGCCCCGAGCTAATAAGTCTCCTTTTTATGGAGCTTGAATCGTCATAATTCATTTTAAGTCTTGTATGTTCTCCCCTCCTTATTAAGAGGGTCTATATACGCCTATGCCCTTTAAGTAACCATCGCCTTCCGCGATCTTCTTACAATTGAAGTTCCTTCATCGCGGAGTCTGTCATGTCTATCTCCTTGCTAACTACGTTCTCATATTTAATCGGAATACTTATAAGAACATCCATTTCCGACGCTTACTTTTTCCATTTTGACATACCTCTGTCCTTTATGTCTAACAGTGTCATTAACCTTTTGGTGCGAGTCCGTTTCCAGTTACTTTCTTCCTAACCACTCTCTTTTTCCTTCGATCAAGCCATCAGTATCCTTAATCTTTCTTAGGGAGTAGCTTTATTCTCTTGTTGTTTGTATCATCGGCTCTGAAGTTCACAAGGTATTCTTTTATACGCGCGAATCGGTTCCATTCTTAAGTCACCCTCCAGGAAGGCTTCTCTATGTTCAAAGCAACCATATCGATATGGCTACGCATTTATCCTTTTGTAATTATATCCTTCTACAATAGAGGATTCGGCAAAGTTGTCCTATCCTTCATGCCCGTTCCTTATCTTTCATCCTGTTTTCTTTATAATCGAACCTCTCGGTCTTCACATGAATCCTCATTCTATATCATGGGTTTTCTAGCCAACTGTGTTAACTCATTATCCTGGTCCTTCCTTTGGTAAGTAATCGGTTTCCTATCGCCAACTCATTGGAGTATCCTTCGTACTCCCCTATGCTCGTCCTATGTTCACCGTTAACCTTTCTCAGGTCTATTCCCCTTTTTGTCCCTTACAATCACACTCTAATTCTTTTACATACCTGTTCTTTGAATTTCTATTCAGATAGTTTCATGCTTTGCCTGTCGTTTCATTTAGAGGCTTTACTCACTCATATTCCCTTTCCTTTGCCATTACCGACACTTCAGATCTCCTTACCCTCCACGTTCTCACTTTCGTTCTGCTCCCAAATATCGTTGTATTAGGACTTTCCAACTTTAACCAGTGATGGAACCAGTATGAGTTTACCTTATAATATCTGTACTATATCTTCCGTTTTGTTTCTTAAATTCCGTTCAATTAGTGTTTTCCATACATCGCAACACTAGTTACTGGGATTCACCTATCGATCGATACAATCATAAATGGGATGTTATATGTATACATATATGTTTACTACCATTTCTCTTACAAAATATTTCCAAACGCTATTCAAACTTACTCTGATTCTAGAGTTGCGTTGCGTTTTCTTCCTCTTCACCGATCTAGTCTGCCTTAGCCTACGCGACCTCTTTAAGGTTTCTAACCACTCCACTTATTCTAATTTCCTTTAGGTTACCCTAATTTCACATTTGTCTCTTATATCTACATTTATGGAACCTTTAGTACACTTCCCAAGGGGTACCCATCCTAAAATTTCTCTCGCCCTAGCATGCTTAACCTCGGAACTCCGATGAATTTTGGTACGTTAACGCTAGTATAATTGCATCCACTTCCCTGGATGACCTTTATCACGTAATCTAGGGCAAGTCAGGGTCTTAACAACTTCCAAACTATTCTCGTAACGTATCTCACTCTGATCTAGAGAGGGTCTTTTACTCTTATGACTATACAGTTATTGGGTTAGCCTTTTAAATCATTAGCATTCACTTTTCATCGGCATGTATGACAACCTCAGATGGTTCTATCGATTCGGGTTTTTATCCCAATTCTGCTAGTAACCAGGAGGGGAAAATATATGATAAAGTAGAGCTTAGACCTATCACTACATATACATCTCAGGAAAAGACCAATAATATACCTGTGTCCACGTTTGGTGGCGCCTCTGGGTCCTGTCGGCTGGCCAAAGCATATATGCGGTTCGAAGGACCGCTAGAACTGGGAGCTCCGCCACGACCTCTACCGCGGCTTGCTGGTGTCGGCATACCCCGCTCCGTAGGGCGCATGACTACAGAAGAGGAAGATGAGCCAGCAACTGACCCAGTGGGCTGGGCTGAACCACCTGGACCACCCCTAAACGGGCACTCCTTCATAACATGGCCTGGACGGCCGCAAGTAAAGCAAACACCTGTAGCAAAATGGCATTCCTCGAAATGGGGCCTACCACAACGAGAACACCGAGGCAAAGGTGGCCTCGTCTGGCTGATCCCTCTGCTCGACTGCGAACCCGAAGCCCTGGAGCTTTGACCAGCCTCTGAATATACTGTGCTATCAAGTCTCTTACCAGTAGACTGTGGGGGTGCACTCCGTGCTGGCTGAGAAGGATGTCTAGTATGCTGTTGAGGCTGCCCGCCTCGAAACTCCCCGGAATAACCAGCGGACCTGGCACTCTTGGGCTGCCTCCTATCACAATCTCTATCGGGATGGCGCCCTCTATGTCGATCCTCCATTCCTTGTGCGTACGCATGCACCCGAGCAATATCCATCCCAGGCTGAGATGCCACCGCCATACAACTATCCACCAGATAATGATCCAACCCCATCACATATCGGTGCAGTCTGTCAGTCATATCGGCTACAATAGTGGGTGCATATCTAGCCAAAGAGTCGAACTCTAAACTGTACTCCCGAACGCTTCTGCCCCTCTCTCTCAACTGTAGAAATCTGTCAACCCTAGCTCGCCGCGCCTCGGGAGGCAGAGAGTGGCCAAGAAAGGCCTCTGTAAACTCTGCCCACAACGCTGGGGGAGCATCCTCACCCCTAGACAGCTCCCAGGACTCATACCAATTAACAGCTACATCGCGCAACCGATACGAAGCCAGCTCGACAGACTCAGTCTCAGAAGCTCTGACTAACCTCAGCGTACGCTGCATCTGTTGAATAAAGTCCTGGGGATCCTCCTCGGGCTTTGACCCGTAGAACTCTGGGGGATTACAAGTCAAGAAGTCACGAACCCTTAAGCTATCATGTCTATCCATATCATCACCCCCTAGCCCGCGTCTGCGAGCCTGCCCTGCTACCAATCTAGTCAGCAACTGTACGACATCTCTCATCGCCCTATCCTCCGCCCCTGGCTGAGGAGTTGGAGGCTTGGGCGCTGGAGCCTCCGGAGCTAATGATGGAGCCGCCCCCTGGTCCATCGCGGCTGCTGCTCTAGGCTCCTCTGATGATGGCGGCGTAGCAGAGCCCGCTGACTGGGGCATGATCTCGGGCATAGTCTGGGCACAGGCCCGAGTGACTCTCCGAGTCTAACTGGTCTCTCCTGCTACTGCTTTGCCCTTCTGGGCAACTGTGGCCTTCTTTGGAGGCATCGCTGTAAACATAGCAATTTGTCAGAAAGGAACCATCCTAATAATACAGCTTTATCGCACGATCTAAGATCGAAAGAAAAGTGACATCCTAAATGTCCTGTAGCCTCCTGTTTATAGATGTGGTGCACCACACACCGATAAACAAGACTCTACTAGACACGACCTGTAGACATTCCGAGGACGAACTGCTCTGATACCACTTTTGTCACAACCCAACCCGTAGGTCGTGACTAGTGCCCGAGATGGACACCCGTACACACTCATTTATAAAAATTAGCATACCAATGGCGTATCAAGATTCGGCGTACACGGACTTATACAGATACAAAGGTCAGATGTCGTCTTAAGCGGTCACATGTAACAAATGTATCACATAGAAGTCGGCAAGCCTGTCGTAAAACACATCACCCAAAACATATACATACGTATACATACATACATACAAGCCGTTAAGGCTGTCACGGCAAAGAGGACCGCTTAAGACACCAAATCACACAGACATATCTGACCAATAACGACCCATGACCCACATACATGTCTACAGGCCTCTAACAAAGACAACAAAATCATATGACGGGACAGGGCCCCGCCGTACCCTAATTAAACATATACATATACATATAAATATATATACAATAGAAGGATCTGTACCAAAAGTAGGGCTCCGGAACAAGGGAGAACTTCAAAGTAGCTGAGTAGATGTCCTAAGCTGGCGGATCACCGCAACGAGCGTCTATACCTGCGGGCATGAAATGCAGCCCCCAAAGAAGAGGGGGTCAGTACGGAATATGTACTGAGTATGTAAGGCATGAAATGCAACTGAAGAGATCATAACTGAAATAGAGATTTCAGGAGACAAGTATGATAATAAAGAAACCGCTGTACCTGTGCAGTACGAAACAGAATCAAACATACTAATACCACATACCGTACCCGGCCCATTATGGGACTCGGTGAATAAAATCATGTCATTACGTCATCATGAATATATGTATACATATACCGTACCCGGCCCTCTAGTGAGGGACTCGGTGAGTAAAGTCATGCATGTCAACATCATATATATAATATATATATATATATATATATATATATATATATATACCGTACCCGACCCTCTAGTGAAGGACTCTGTGAATGAAGTCATGTCATTATGTCAGCATGCTATCATATCATCATGCATATACATATATACATACCGTACCCGGCCCTCTAGTGAGGGACTCGGTGAATCAAATCATCATATGCCATCCTGGCCGCCGTAACATATCATCATATCATCATCTCATCATATACATATACCGTACCCGGCTCTCTAATGAGGGACTCGGTGAACAATGTAGTGGAGTGCACACGATAACATACCCGGCCCGGGACTCGGTGAGATACATATTGAGGCATGCACGAGCAGAGTAGTGAGAAACTATATGCATATAAATCAAGACTCGATAGGTAGGTACGCAAATCGACACTTGAGGATCATAAACACGTTTCGAGTCAATCCGGTTTAGTATGAGAAAGTTATGGATACTTTTACCACAGAACCTTTACGAACGTTTCCACAGCAATCCAAGACTGTATACAAAAGTTAGAGACATTAATACTTACAAAATTCTTTTAGAGACATGAACTCTTTATACTTTACTCGTTATCCAACCATACAATAAGCTCAACCATACCGAGCGTACTCATATCAAGAAGTGAATAAGAATCATAGGCAAACTGGTAAACATATCAACTAGAGCTTCGGAAATCATAGATACGTGTCAAAACCATATGAAGTAGCTTATAGAAATCAAGAATGTTAGCCATCCTAGTGGCTCTAAGAATTGGAGTTCCTTTGAAATCATACATATACATCGTCTGTTTGTTTCATAAGGATCATGCCAAAAGAAAGAAAGGGTAAGCCTTACATACCTTGCCCGCTTCCTAGGCTAATTCGAATTTAAGTCTTTGGCTTCGCAAGATCTACAACAATATTAGTATATACCAAACATTAGCCATAAACACTTAAGAGTCCAATTCTAAACCAACACTTTATTTACAGAAATTTCGGCAGCATTTCCCCTGTAAATACAACTAACCCCGAGAATCCAACTCGGCCAAATCATCAACAACAAATCCGAGAATTCAACTTGGCCAAATTACCAGCAACGATACCAACAGTGATTCTGACAATATCAAAAATCAATTCAAAACGCATTCCAACGTTAGCAACTTCTTTCTACAAACTTCGGCAGCATTTCCCCTATAAATACAACTAACCCCGAGAATCCAACTCGGCCAAATCATCAACAACAAATCCGAGAATTCAACTCGGCCAAATTACCAACAACGATACCAACAGTCATTCTAACAATATCAACAATCAATTCAAAATGCATTCCAACGTTAGCAACATCTTTCTTCAAACTTCGATAGTGTTTCATTTATGTTAAATTCATAATTGCTCACATATTCAAGTACTAATCCGAAACCATTCAAACAATATTTAAGAGCACTTCAAACAATCCGCACAATATTCAAAATAATCTAACCAATATGCTACTCCACCTGAAACCTTCCAAATGCAACAAGAACAATAACAACACATTTCCTTCTTTCAAATTCATGAACTACACCAACAATTCACACACTAACAACATTATTTTCCATAAATACAAGAAGCTACATTCAAATCACATTAGCTTCTAAAACAGCCCACAACAATTTCAACATCAACTTGAATCATTTGACTCTCATTTCTAGCATAGAATTCATGACAACAACAACCAAAATACTAAGTAAAAATTGGTTCACCATTCCTACATAACACAACACATGCACGGCTACAGCATAACATCCATACTTTCATGAATTTCATCCATTTCCACCTACTACAACATGTACAAACCATTCATAACATATGAAAAAGAAGATTGAACCTTACCTTTTCCCACTTATCTTCTCACTTGGCTAGGATTTGTAGCTTGCAAGAATAGATGTTTTACTTGCTCCAATGACTACTTCACTTTGCTAGGGACCTTCCAATTGGTTGATTAGCTAGAAAAAAATATTTTTTAATCAAGTTTTTTGGACCTCAATTTTTTTCCCACCTTGGCCGAATGGCTTCTCTTTCTTTTTCTTTCTCCAAACATCTCTAAGCTTCTAAGGATGAAGATGCATCCATGTGGGCATTGGCCCACACCATACTTGGACGGCCCACTTGGCCCTTTTACTTCAAGACCATTATTTTTTTTTTGTTTTGGAATTCATGAAAAATTATTTTTTCCTAATTCCAAATTTGCCCTTAGCCTTCCTCAATATTACCATGAACCACCTTGTGAATTTCCCTTTTTACCCCTAGCCTTTCTTAATATTTCCACATCAATAAATTTCATAAACAACTTGTGTGCTAAACAAGATAAAAAATATAGCCTTGCTCTTAACTTCCCGCAATTATCTTGAATTATCCGAATGTACAAAATGCGGGATATAACACCTACCTTCGAATTTTATCCAAATAGTCCCTTGCCTTAGCCGTCGTCCCTCTTGAAAGATTCACTCACCCTCGTTTCTTACACTTTTTTTTTCAAGACATTCTAATCTCTTTACTTTCTATATATTCACTTTCTTCCTTTCCTTGATATTATCACATTAAGGCTTTCCAACTCTAGCCTGTAGTGAAAATAACATCAACTTGCCTTGTAACATTTGTCACTTGAACTTAACTACTCTGTTCGATTGATGCCTTCAGTATATAGCAACATCAGTTGCAGGGAAATACATACCGGTTGGCGTAGCCATATATGGGATGTCACACATATACATATATATGTTTACTAACGCCTCGCTTGCAAGGTACTTCTAAATACTATTGTAACTCATCTTAATTCTAGAGCTGTGATACACCTTCTTTCTCTTTGCTGGTCTAGTCCACCTCATCCTTCGCGATCTTTCGGGGTTTCCAACCACTCTGCATACTCCAATTTCCTTTAGGCTACTCTAGTTTCTCATCTGTCTCTTATGTCTGAATTTGTAGGACTCTTAATATACTTCCTAGGGGGTCACCCATCCTAGTTTTACTCTCACCCCAGCACGCTTAACCTTGGAGTGCTAATGCGATCCGGTGCGTTAGTGTTGGTACGATCACATCCACCCTACTGCGTGACCTTTGTCGCATGACCTGGAACAAGTTGAAGTTCCAACGGGTCCCAATAAATTCTCGTAACGCATCTCCCTCTGGATTAAAAGGATCGCTTACTCTTCCGACTAAGCAAATGCTATTTTGGCCTTTGAAATCCTCAATAATCACCTTCAATTTGCATGTATGACTACTTTCCATCATAACTTTCAGTTTTCCCAATGGTGGCGAGAGCATCATAATCGCAGTTACCTCCAAATACTTAAGTCACTGATCCCCTATAGGATTTTCGCTCATCACTATTCAGTATTACCCTGAAGTAATTACATACGCACATAGGAAATTCCAACAAGAACTCGTATACCTGTAGCCGATCGGTCCTTAGCCTGATCTGGTAGGCTATAGAATGAAGTGTGCTCTTCAACCTTGTCTTCCCACCGTCTACAAGTCTGGCCTAAAATAATGATGAAACGTAAGGAAAATCTAGATGTGCCAACTTTGTACTTCCTCAATTATGTCTTCATCCACAGGAGTCTCGTGACCCTTAAACGTGTCTTTGCCATATGATTTCTCAATCGGGTCTCCTCCTACTAGAGCCACATCCTCCGATGGGTCCGCCTCAATGGAATAACTGATGCTCTTTCTTATACCTCTTGACATCCTCTATCCTGAGTCGACGGGCGATACGGGTCTCATGTCCCCCTTCGGAGCCTCACTTACGCTCCCATTAACTGAACTTGTCCTCTTCTCTAATACAATCCTGCAATTTAACAAAAATCATACCAAGAACGAGCTTTCCTATCATTGGCTCTACTGCACGATCTATGATCAGAAAGAAAGATGACATCCAAAATGTCCTGTAGCTCCCTGTTTATAGATGTGGTGCACCACACACTGATAAACAAGACTCTACTAGACACGGACTGTCGACAATCCAAGGATGAACCGCTCTGATACCACTATTTTCACGACCCAAATCGATGAGCCATGACTAGTGCCCGAGCTGGGCACCCGTATATGACCTGCTAGATATCATCAGACTGAAACTGAAAACAATATGGCACTCTGTAAAAGCATGCTATGAATTCATCATGTCATACATCAAAGAGAACTTGTCTCCTGAGAAGCCACAGCTAACCAAAACATAACAAATATGCAAGCCGACAAAGTTGTCACTATATATGGGGACATCCAAGAGGAACTACATCGGTATAGCTGACCAAATCGCATATACACAACCCACATATGTCTACAGACCTCTAAGAGTATAACAAAGCCTATGTCAAAGGATCTGTACCAAAATCACTCAAGCTCTGGAATAATAGAGCTCTCCAAGCAGCTAAGTAGAAGTCCTAGACTGGAGGATCACCAAACTAAGTGTCTGTACCTGCGGGCATGAAACGCAGCCCCCGAAGAAAGAGGGTCAGTACGGAAAATGTACTGAGTATGTAAGGCATGAAGTACAGTAATGGAGATCATGACTGACTAAAAGATGACAAGACACAAATATGATAATCATGTAATACCAAATCATCTGTACCTTATGAAATAAGTCATGCATATATTTATAATATATCGTACCCGGCCCATTATGGGACTCGGTGAATGAAGTCATATACGTATATACCGTACCCGTCCCTCTAGTGAGGGACTCGGTGAAATCTTCATATATATACCGTACCCGACCCTCTAGTGAGGGACTCGGTGAAATCATCATATATATATCGTACCCGGCCCTCTAGTGAGGGACTCGATAAAATCATCATATATATACCGTACCCGGCCCTCTAGGGAGGGACTCGATGAAATATATAATATACATACTCGTCCCTCTAGTGAGGGACTCGGTGAACAATGCAATGAAATTGTGCACGATTACGTACCCAGCCCGGGACTCGGTGAATGATATATTAACGGTATGCACGAGTAGAATATCATGAGCAACCATATGCAAACTAAATCATCATCTGAGACTCAATAGAATAATCAGAATGAACCAACACTTGAGAACCAAA
Source organism: Lycium barbarum (assembly GCF_019175385.1). NCBI lineage: Eukaryota > Viridiplantae > Streptophyta > Magnoliopsida > Solanales > Solanaceae > Lycium > Lycium barbarum. The sequence goes on from NC_083340.1 coordinate 58,708,067, forward strand.
GACAATTATCATGTCAAGTACCACTGAGAATTTGAGTTTATTAGAGTCATGTATGTTCGTCGTTCGCTCACTTTATGTTGTTCATGACAAAAAGAAAGAAGGGGTAACTTTACATACACCTTGGAGCCTTTAGAGGTAGAGTCATCATCAATGAATAAAATTGAGAAAATCTAGATGTAGCTCCACATTCTCATACTCACTTTGAAATCATAAACTTGAGTTCTTAAAATACAAAATCATCATTATCGTCGTCACCATCATAAAAATCATTCATATCATTGACATCATGAGAAGTTTTAAGAACCATGAACTTTTAGCTTTTGAAGACAAGAAGGTTACGGAAACATTTATGAAGTCATACCATAGGAATCATGCCTTTGAAAGAAAGGGGACGAGCCTTAACATACCTGTTCCACCTCCTATTGGCTATGCTTATTTGTCCAAGCTCGCAAGTCTACATTTAAGAGGATTTACACAATCGTTAGACTCATCGTTATACGCTTGTCTTAATCCTTCAAATAAATCCACTTATAATCTGCCGAAATTTGGGCAACACCTCCCCTGTTTATATGCCTAGCCCGAAATCACAATACCAACAAAAAAACAACTACATCAGCACCCACATCAACAACATCATAATCAATACCAAAATATTCCATAAAACATCCCACGCAATGTTTGTCCAATTTCTCAACCAACAAATTTATTATACAACCATTTCATCACTCTATCTTCGTAAATAAAACAAAAGTAATATTAATAAGGAGAGATTCATACCTTATTTTTGTTAAAACAGCGATATCTTCAATATCCACCTTGAATCCACCGCAAAACCATACTAGAATCACATTTATGCGTTTATCCGAGCTTTGGTTAATACTCTGTCATTTGAAAATTGCTTACTTTTTGTTTCCGTCTCTCTCTCTCTTCAATTTCTAGAAATTTCTGGGCTAAAATCTGGTGAAAAAAAAAGGGTCTTACCCTTTTTATAAGGGTCAAATTCGGTTCGGGTAACTGTAGCATGCGTTTAAGGTGAAACAAAAGCCTAAAATAAAGTTCGTCGAGTCTAGTTTCCAACGCAACAAACCGCTCGTCGATTGGACTTCGGAGTAGAGAATTATAGACGTTACAAGTCAGGCTGACAGAGCAGAAACGCGTGCTACAGTACTGCTACAGTAAAAAGGGTAAGAACCCCTTTTTTTCACCAGATATTTCTAGAAATTTCCAGAAATTGAAGAGAGCGAGAGAGGGAAACAAAAAGTGAGCAATTTTCAAGTGTCGGAGTAGTGGTTTAGGACCGAGTAACGCATGGTTATGATTCTAGTATTGTTTTGCGGTGGATTTTAGCGTGGATACTGAGGATATTGCAGTCTTAACAAGAAAGAAGGTATGAATCTTTCTCTTTTGGTATTATTTAAGACTTAATTAGGGAGATAAAGTCGTTAAATAATTGTGTAGTAAGTTGGTTAGTTATGGAAGTTGGAATACAGTGTGTGGGCTATTTTATGGTACATATTGGTGATGGAAATGATGTTATTGATGTTGGTATTGTTGTTGTTGTTGTTGTTGTTGTTGTTGTTGATTGCTGAATTGAGATTCCGGGCTAGGCATATAAATAGGGCAGATTCTAAAGGAGTTTGGTTTAAGGACCTGAGATAGGTATATGACGATAAGTCTAACGGTAGTATAATTTCTCTTGAATGTAGATTTTCAAGTTCGGGAGAATAAGCGTTAATTCATAAGAGATCAATCAGGTATGTTAAGGTTAACCTTTCTTTCAAAGGCATGATTCCTATGTTTTGATTCCATACATGACATCCATAGTATTTTTACTCCTAGAAATGCCAGAAGTCTATAGTTTTTGAAAAATCTTACAATGACTCCAATCCTAGAGATTTTCAAGCCTAAGGTTCTAGATGATTTCATGACGTGACTAAGCGTGCTATATAATATATGGCCTCAGCTTATGTTTGAGTGTGCTATGGCCTCAGCTTATGTCTGAGGACCTGAGATAGGTATATGACGATAAGTCTAACGGTAGTATAATTTCTCTTGAATGTAGATTTTCAAGTTCAGGAGAATAAGCGTTAATTCGTAAGAGATCAATCAGGTATGTTAAGGTTAACCTTTCTTTCAAAGGCATGATTCCTATGTTTTGATTCCATACATGACATCCATAGTATTTTTACTCCTAGAAATGCCAGAAGTCTATAGTTTTTGAAAAATCTTACAATGACTCCAATCCTAGAGATTTTCAAGCCTAAGGTTCTAGATGATTTCATGACGTGACTAAGCGTGCTATATAATATATGGCCTCAGCTTATGTTTGAGTGTGCTATGGCCTCAGCTTATGTCTGAGTGTGCTATGGCCTCAGCTTATGACTGAGCGTGCTATATAACATATGGCCTCAATTTATGTTATGGATCATTCAAAGTGATACATGAAAGTGGTGATGATTATGGTAGTAATGAAGATCCTTATCATCTAAACGAACCCAGCAAATAAACGAACTCCAAAGACTCTATTCCTAGACAGTATAACAGTATTCGTATCTTTGACCTCTTGAGTCCCGAAGGGGCATCCATAAGTTGTGCAATTTCATAATGTTGTTTAATTCCCGAAGGGGACATTAAAAGGGTTTTCTCTTTCCTATGCATTTTACATTTAAATTTTGGAGTCTCGAAGGAGACGCATGAAAAGGGGAAGAAGTTCCCGTTTTGCGCTAAAATTGCTCCGAAGGGAGTCTTTTGATGGTTTTCAAAGTTTTTCATGCATTTGCATATTTACATACATGCACGACATCATTTCATGGGGAAGGGAGAATGGCTAAGGCGTTATGTATGCAAACCACCTGATCAGCTGGTATACGATGATTATGATGCCCGAAGGGGCTGTGAGCAGGGTGAAGGCATGTGTTATATATATATATATATATATATATACACATACTCATGTTGCATCAAAAGTTCATATGCACGTACATGTTTATCAGAGTTGGTTACAGGTACAGGTTGAGTCTGTTACTCTTTTATCATCCGAGTCGAGATATATTGTTTTAATTCTGCCTTACATACTCGATACATTGTTCGTACTGACGTCCCTTTGCCTGGGGGGGATGCGTTTCATGCCACGCAGGTGTATACAGATGAGTATAAGACATTGGCTATAGGATGTTCCCAGGCTATCAGTTGGATTGGTGAGCTCCATCTCAGTCGGAGTGTTGCCGAGTCAAAGTACTTATGTTATGGTATTGTGTATATGTTAGAGACTTTGCAGACATTGTCCTGTGGATAGTGCGTCGAGGAGTCGACAGTTGTGTAAGGCGACCATATAGGTCGATGTGTCTTTATGCTTTGTTTCCTTCGTAGAGATTTTATTTGTGACTAAAGGTTTTCTTGAATTAACGATAAGGGAGGAGTCCCTGATTTGACAAAAGAGTTTTATTGAAAAGTTTTTTTTGTACCTGACGGAAGCGTCATTTCATAGATTAAATGTTCACAAAAGTTGTGACTCATGGATGGAATGGTAATATGGCACTCAGCTGAGTAGGGTCTTGGGTATCGATCGCGGCCCTCCGGTTTGGGTCACTTCTGTCACGACCCAGCCCTGTGGGCCATGTCTAGTGCCCGAGCTGGACACCCATATGTGCACCTGCTAGACATAGTCAGTCTGACACTATAGACAACATGGGAATCGACATAGACCCAAAGGTTCTCAACGTCACAGATCATGATAATCTGTCTCCTGCGGAGTCTCAACCAATCACAACGTAATAAAGTACGCAAGCCGACAAGGCTGCCACTATATATCATTATAATACGCAAGCCGACAAGGCTGCCACTACATATCGATAACATACGCAAGCCGGCAAGGCTGCCACAACAAACAGAAACATCCACAACAAACTATATAAACACAGCTGATCATAATCTATACAACCCACACACATGTCTACAGACCTCTAAGAGTATCAACAGTGAAATATGACGGGACAAGGCCCCATCGTACCCCTGGACAAACATATATATACATCAGAAGATCTGTACCAAAAATCTAGGCTCCGGAACAACGGAGCTCTCTAAGACAGCTGACTGGAAATCCTATGCTGGGGGATCACCGAATCGAGTGTCTGTACCTGCGGGCATGAAACGCAGCCCCCCGAAGAAAGGGGGTCAGTACGAGATATGTACTGAGTATGTAAAGCATGAAATACAGTAAAGAGGATCATAACTGAAGTAGGGAGTACAGGACACAAGTATAACATCCAGAATACCAAAACACTTGCCTTTTGAAACATAAATCATGCATGTCAATATCATATATCATACCCGGCCCATTATGGGACTCGGTGAATAAATTCATCATATACCATCCTTGCCGCCATAAACATATCATCACATATATATATATATACCGTACCCGGCCCTCTAGTGAGGGACTCGGTGAACAATGCAGTGAAACTGTGCACGATAACATACCCGGCCCGGGACTCGATGAAAGACAAATTGAGGCATGCATGAGCAGAGTAGTGAGCAACCATATGCAAGTTAAATCATATCTGAGACTTGATAGAATAATCAAAACGAGCTATCACTCGAAAATCAAGACAATAGTCATATCAAGTACCTTTCGAATGTCACTATGGATTATATCAAAATAGAACTTCTGGAATCATATACACGTATCAAGATATAATGAAATAGTTTTGGAAATCAAGAACATTGGCCATCCTAGTGGCTCTAAGAATAGGAACTTCTTTGGAATCATATACACGTCGTCTGTTTATTTCATAAAAATCATGCCAAAAAGAAAGATGGGTTAGCTTTACATACCTGTTATAGGTTAACCGTAGTCAAGTTCACTTCGCTGCCCCTTTAGCCTATTCGATATGAAAGTAACGCTACCGTTAGTAAACTATAGTTTCTAGCTTGTAAATCTGCAATCAATTACCTATAGGAATCATTCTTCAATTCATACTTTCTTGATTAGGAATTTTATTAGTTAAGAACTTAACGGAAATCAAGCTGCATTTCCCCTATATAACTCGTCTAACCCGAACTTCCGATTAACCTCCTGTTATCACAGCAATACCAACAATGACAGTAATAGAAATATTCATATAGAATCCTTACAATCTAGCCCACAAACAACTCAAACAACCCAATAACCTTTCTTAACCCTTTTCCAATCCAAATCATTAACAGTTAAGATTATAAACAAACCAACATACGCTTTGTTGTTACACCTCGGAAAATCTTCCGTTGGTACGAAAGTGAATGAACTAGTGATGAGTACGAGTGTATGACGTTCCATGAGTAAGAAATGACGTTCGACGACCTTAGGCGAGATTTCAAAGGCATCCGATGCAAGACGAGAAAGTTGGCTAAGATAAGGCAAGGTATGAGATGAGAAAGGTAGGCAAATGGATGTGGATGATTAGAATGAAGAGTCAAGAAATGTGAAAAGTTGCAGGTTTGCAATTTGGCCAGTCGGTCGTAAAGTGAAAGACTGACCGTAAAATGATATACGGTCCGTAAACTGGCCTGTCGTATTTTGGCATTTGAGACTTCAACTTTCTGCTAGATGATCAATGGTTAAATACGACCTGGAATACGGACCGTAATGTGATTTACGGCCCGTAAACCATGGTCGTAAATCACCATGTTGCAGCCTGAGTTTCTGATTCTGTTATGGTTAAACACGACCACGAAGGACGGTCCGTAAACTGGAATACGGGCCGTAAACCAAGTTCACGACCACTGTGCACTTCAGTTCAAATTTTTATGTCATTAAATAAGGGGACCAAGACTTATTTCATTTCACTTCTACATCACACCCCTTCTCTCTAAAACATCTCTCTACATATATTCCATAAGTTTTCAAGGGTTTTTAGTGATCAACAATACAAATAAGTGAATCAAGTGTAAGCAAACCCATTAAAGATCATCCAAGTCAAGAAATCCAAATGGAGAAAAACTAGGGTTTTTGCTCAAGTGGAGTGTTTCGACTAAGGCTTGTTCCTATAACATCTAAGGTAAGACTTATGGTATTTATATATTGTTTAAGGTATTTGGATGTTGAAATGCTTGGATTTTAGAAGAGTATAGCAAAATGGGTCTTGAATGATGAATAGTGACGTTTTGAGAAATAGTTTGAATTGAATCATGATTGTTGTTGTGTTGTGACATGAATGGGTTATAAATGACGTTGAAAGACCATGAAATAGATATTGTATGTGAATGGACGAAATCATGTGTTATAGCCATAGATATGGGCAAATGAAAGTAAATTGAGAAATGTGGGTAATGTGAACGACTAATGGCCATTGTTATGATATTGTGAATGTATTGCTGACATTTGGGAGTTGAATCACGATATGGACAAACGTTGTATGAATAAAGGAGATGCTGTCCGATTTTCTCTAGCTTTAGCCATGTGTGCTACTTATCGATTCTAATGATAGCATGACCTTAATGAAGGTAGGAACGTGAGCATCAGAGGAGTACGTGCAAGTGTAGAATAGTTCAACGAAAAGGTATGTAAGGCTAACCCTTCTTTCATAAGGCATGGTTCTTTGGCCAATCATTTATCCTTCTATGAGCTCATGATGTACTCCATATAATTCTATTCTCAAAACCTACTGAGACTGCGATCTTTGATGTGTACTACATGTTATAGCCCGTATTTTGTACATTCGGATATTTCAAGGTAGTCGTGGTAAGTTAAGGGCAAGACTATTTTCCAAAAATTATTTTAATGTACCCGTTGTTTATTAGTATGGAAATATTGAGAAAGGCTAAGGGTAAAAAGGGAAATTCACAAGATGTTTCATGGTAATATTGTGGAAGGCTAAGGGCAAAATGGGAATTTCACAAGAAGTTGAAGAAAGTTCATGAAAGGGCCATGTGGCCGTCCAAGTGGGGTGGGCTTTGGCCCACATGGATGTATAATATATGTATATATAGATGACTTATTAGTCATATTGATCATCACCTTCACACTTAGAAAATTCAAGAAGCTTGGAGAAGAAGAAAAAGAAAGAAAAAGAGAAAGGGCCATTCGGCCATGGCTCCAAAATATTCGTGCCATGGAAAATTGATCAAAAAATATTTTCTTCTAGTAATTCAACCAAGTGGAACGTCCCTAACAACATGGAGGAGTTGTTGGAGTAAGAAAAGCATTCATTTGGGCAACTCATAAGCCTAGCCGAGTGGAGAAGTCAAAGAATAAAGGTAAGGTTTAATCTTCTCCTTCATGTGTAATGGATGATTTTTGCACGTTGTAATATGTGGAAATGGATGAAATTCATGAAATATGTATATATAGGTCATGGCCGAATAAGGGTATGTTGCTAACATAAGATGAATTGATTTTTATTTAGTAGTTTGATTGTTGTTGTTGTGGATTCCATAATAAAAATGAAGGTTGGGTGGTTTGAAATGAAGTTGTAATTGTTGTGGGATTGTTGAAAAAGTTAATTTGACATTAGTATGGTTTCTCATAATTATGAGAATGAAGTTGTTAATGTATAGATTGTTGGTGCAGTTTATGAATTTGGAAGGAAAGGAAATGTGTTGTTATTGTTCTTGTTGAATTCGGAAGGTTTCGGGTGAAGTGGTATGTTGGTTGGGTTGTTTTGAATATTATGTAAATTGTTTGAAGTGTTCTTGAATCATGTTAGGATGATTTCGGATTAACACTTGAATGTGAGATCATTGGTGTTAGCTTGACTATATGTGATTAAATTGAATATAAATGAAATGCCGTTGAATTGTGTGACAAGGGTTGTTAATGTTAGAATATATTTTGGATTGATTGTTGAAGTTGTTAGTATGATCGTTGGTATTGTTGTTAATAATTTGGCCGAGTTGAATTCTCGGATTGTTGTTGATAATTTGGCCGAGTTGGATTCTCAGGGATGGTTGTATTTACAGGGGAAATGCTGCCGAAATTTTGGCAGATTATAAATGAATTTATTTGAAAGACTAAGACAAGTGTGTGACGATGTGTTTGATGATTGTGTAAATCTTCTTGCATGTAGACTAGAGATAGCGAGCTTGGACAATTAAGCGTAGCTAATAGGACGTGGAGCAGGTATGTAAGGCTTACCCTTTCTTCCTTTTGGCATGATCCTTGTGAAACAAACGGACAATGTATACGTATGATTTCAAAGAAACTCCTATTCTTAGAGCCAATAGGACGGCTAATGTTCTTGACTTCTGAGAACTGTTCTGCTAAGCTTTGATACATGTGTATGGTTCCGAAAGTTCTATTTTGATTTGATCCATAGCGATATTTGAAAGGTACTTGATATGATTACTGCTTTGATTTTCCAAAGATAGCTTCTGAAGCGTTCGTAGAGGTTTCTGTACTAAAATGTTCATAACTTTCTTATACTAACTCGGATTGACTCGAAACGTGTTTGCGATCCCTCAAGTGTCGTTTTGTGTGCTTATCCATCGAGTCCTAAAATTGATTTATGTGCATATAGTTTCTCACTACTCTGCTCATGCATGCCTCAATGTATCCTTCACTGCGTCCCGGGCCAGGGCATGTTCTCGTGCGCACTCCACTGCATTGTTCCCCGCGTCCCTCATTAAAGGGCCGGGGCATGTTATATCGCGTCCCTCATTAGAGGGCCGGGGAATGTTATATATGTGATGATATGATGATATGGGGGTGGTGGCCAGGATGGCATATGATGATCCTATTTACCGCATCCCTCACTAGAGGGTCGGGGCACGTTACATGCATGCATAATGATTATATGATTTTACTCACCGCGTCCCTCACTAGAGGGTCGGGGCACGTTATATGTATACATGGCATATGATGTTGACAAGCATGATTTTCATTTCAAAAGGCAAGTGTATCGATATTTTTAAAAGTCATACTTGTTTTGGTAAATTTTTGTTTCAGCTGTGATCCGCTTTATTGTATTTCATGCCTTACATGCTCAGTACATATTTCGTACTGACCCCCTTTTGTTCGGGGGCTGCGTTTCATGCCGCGCAGGTATACCCAGATGAATAGAGGCCATTATAGAAGATGTTCCAGCGGAGTTGGCAAGCTCCATTTGCCCCTGGAGTGTTGCCGGGTCAGAGTATTATGCTATGATGTCTTGGTCGAAGTTAGAGACTTTGCAGATAGAGTCGTGGGTATAGGATGTCAATCATGTAAGCGGCTCCACCAGCCGATGTGCCATTATGTATTATGTTACAGATTCCTTATGATTACAGATTCTACTTGAGTTGAGCACGATGAAAAGAAAGTTTCTGAAAGCCTTTATTATGTATTTCATTCTTTTTTGATTTAAAAGTCCGAAGAGACTATGTGTGTACTAAGAGTCAGAGGGTTCGCTCGGCCCTAAGTAAGGGTCGGGTGCCCATCACACCCTAGAGAGATTAGGGTGTGACACTACGTACCTCACACGACGAGTAAGCCTATAATGCAGACGTAACGATAATAATGATGATAGAAATGAAGATGATAATAATAATGATGCTAAAGGTGCCTATGGGCTATTATACTTATGTGTGCCTATGAAAGGCTATAACGAAACCCCGAGCTTATAACGCGGGGCATAATATATGTATATGTATGTATATGATTACGTAACACGCGCGCACATCTGCAGATGGTACGGATAACCCTGATGCCTTGGTAGGGCCAGGTAGATATAACCTTGAGCCTTGGTTGGCCAAGTATGTATGAAACACCGAACCTTCATGGTCGGGCATGCTATGTATATCTGTATATATGTGTATATGCTATGTATATGACATCATTAAGAGTACAAATATGTTATATATATGAGATGTAAATGATTATGATGGTAATTAAGTACGGATATGGATGTATGTATGCGGATACACAATAGAAACGGAATGTCTCTATGGAAAGCAAGTAAGTGCCATGATGATCATATTATTGTCTCCCCTCCTATGCTACTTCACATGTTGTTCATTATTCTTCTATATCGATGTTGATCATGCTTTACATACGCAGTACATTCTTCGTACTGACGTCCTTTTGTTTCTGGACGCTGCGTCATGCCCGCAGGTGCACAGGGAGACAGACTTGATCCATAGCCGCTTATTCAAAGATTACATAGCAGAGCTCCATTTCCTTCGGAGCCATAGCTTTTGGGTACTTATTCTTTTGTGTATATAATTATGGGCATAGCGGGGTCCTGTCCCGCTCATGTGATATGTTATACTCTTCTTAGAGGCTCGTAGTCACGTGTATATGGTTAGATATGTCTGGCCTTGTTGGCCCGTGTTTTGTATATTATTTTGTCGGCCACGTCGGCCCATGTACATTTTATGTGGCATAGATGCCTATGATGTTATATAGGAAATGTTGTAGCCCAAATAGGACTAGTATGATTGATGACTAGAATGCATGATTTGATTTATGGCTCACCTAGACGTTATGTGAAAGTAGGTTAAAGGGGTGCCAAGGTGGGGTAGTGCCGGGTGCTCGTCGCGGCCCTAGTCGGGTCGTGACAAAAGTGGTATCAGAGCAGTTCAGTCCTAGGATGTATCTACGAGCCATGTCTAGTAGAGTCTTGGTTATGGGTGTGTTGCGCGCCACACTTATAAACAGGAAGCTGCAGACAGTTTAGGAATGATTGACCTTCTTTCTTCATAAGAATCGTGCGATAGAGCTATAATATAAGAAATTCTTGTTCCTTAATCGTGTGTCGTGTATTTCAGAGATGCCTAAAAAGAGAAAGGCTACAGCAGCCCAAAAGGGCAAGACTGTTATATCCCGTATTTTGTACATTCGGATATTTCAAGATAATCGTGATAAGTTAAGGGCAAGGCTATTATTTTCCTTCCGATTTTATTTTAATACACAAGTTGGTTATTAGTGGTATGGAAATATTGAGAAGGGCTAGGGGTAAAATGGGAAATTCAAAAGAGGGTTCATGATAAGGCCACCTATGGCCGTGTGGGTACCACCCATGGCTTGGCCAATTAACTCAAGCCATGAGTGGGGGCATGTGTCCACATTTTATTAGTAGGAGCTATGTACATATATGGACAAGTGATGACAAAGCAAGACAATTATTCATCTTTTTAATTCAAGAAGCTTGGAGAAGAAAAAAAAAAGAATTATTCGGCCATGGTTGGCCGAATTTGATGCTCTTGGAGTTGATAAAAAAAATTATTCTAGTATTCCAACCAATTGGAAGGCCCTTATTAACGTGGAGTAGTTGTTGGAGCAAGCAAAGCATCCATTTGTGCAACTCATAAACCCTAGCCAAGTTGAGAAGTTAAAAGATAAAGGTAAGATTTAATCTCCTTTTCTATGTGTTAGGGATGATTTGTGAGTGTTGTAGTATGTAGAAATGGATGAAATTCATGAAATATGTGTGTGTAGGTTGTGGCCGAATAGGGGCTGTGTTGGTAAGATGTGATGAATTGATTTTATTTAGTATTTTTGGTTGTTGTTGTTGTGGATTCCTTGATGAAAATGAAGGTTTGATGGCTTAAAATGAAGTTGTAATCGTTGTGGGTTGTTGTAGAAGTTAATGTGACGTTAGCATGGTTTCTTATATTTGTATGAATGATGTTGTTAACGTGTGGTTGTTGGTATAATTCATGAACTTAGAAGCGAGGAATGTGTTGTTGTTGTTCTTATTGTGTTTGGAAGATTGTGAGTTGGGTTGTTGTGGTTAACTTGAAGATAAATGAAATGTCGTCGAATTATGTAGAAAGGGTTGCTAACGTTAGAATGCATTATGAATTAATTGTTGAAGTTGTTAATGTGGTTGTTGGTATTGTTGTTGACGATTTGGCCGAGTTGAATTCTCGGGGTTGTTGGAAATTATAGGGGAAATTCTGCCCAAATTTTTGTAGGTGAACTGCTAGCTTAGAATCAGATTCCTAAACACCTATAGCTAATGTTTGCTATCTTCTGACGTTGTTGTAGATCTTGGGAAAGCCGAGACTTACGTTCGGATTAGCTTTGGAAGCGGGCAAGGTATGTAAGGCTTACCCTTTCTTTCTTTTGGCATGTCCTAGAGCTAAGTAAGGTATGACACGCATCTTGGGGTTACTCTATTCTTTAATTCCGAGCTTGTTTACGATTCTTATTCACTTCTTGACCCGAGCATACTTGGTATAGTCGAGCCTATTGTATGATTGAATAACGAGCAAAGCATAAAGAGTCCCTATTCCAAAAAGGGTTCTATAAGGATTAATGTCCCTAATTTTCATAGGCGGTCTCGGATTGCTCTGAAACGTTCATAGAGGTTTCTGTAATGAATAACGTCCATAACTTTCTTAGGCTAACTCGGATTGACTCGAAACGTGTTTATGATCCTTCAAGTGTCGATTAGTGTACTTACCTATTGAGTCGTAAAAATTGATTTATATGCATATGGTTTCTCACTACTCTGCTCGTGCATGTCGTCATTACTTCCTTCACTGAGTCCCGAGCCAGGACACGTTCTCGTGCGCACTCCACTGCATTGTTCACCGAGTCCCTCACTAGAGGGCCAGAACACGTTATATGTATATGTATATGATGATATGATGATACGGGGGTGGCGGCCAGGATGGCATATAATGACTCTATTCACCGAGTTCCTCACTAGAGGGCCGGGACACGATATATATATATATATATATATATATATATATATATATATATATATATATATATATATATGATATATGATGTTGACATGCATGACTTTATTCACCGAGTCCCTCACTAGAGGGCCGGGACACGTTATATATATATGATATATGATGATGATACGCATGACTTCCATTTCATAAAGCAAGTGTATTGATGTTTTTAAAAGTCATACTTGATTCTGGCAAATCTCTATTTTAGTTATGATCCACTTTATTGTATTTCATGCCTTACATGCTCAGTACATATTCCGTACTGACCCCCTTTTTCTTCGGGGGCTGCGTTTCATGCCCGCAGTTACCGACGCTCGTTGCGGTGACCCGTCAGCCTAGGACATCCATTCTGCTACTTTGAAGTGCTCCCTTGTTCCGGAGCCTATACTTTTGGTACAGATCCTTCTGTTGTGAATATGTATATATATGTCTAATTAGGGTACGGTGGGGCCCTGTCCCGCCATATGACACTGTTGATACTCTTAGAGGCCTGTAGACATGTATGTGGGTCATGGGTGGTTGTTGTCCAGTTATGTTAGTATGGTTTACGTTTGGCATTTCCTTACACTACGACAGCCTGACCGGCTTGTGTGTGATATTATACGCAACAGTTTTAGACAACATTTTTTCTTGCATTTATAAAAGCCCTTAATATGCTAAACGCAAGTATGATAAGTGTCCATCTGGTTGAGTCGTGACAGTACAGGTTGAACGATAGATAGTATGATAAGGGGTGCTCAGTAGCTAATACTGGGTACCTGTCATGGCCCTCTGGTTGGGTCGTGACAGAAGTGGTATCAGAGCGGTTCATCCCGGAATGTCTACAGGCCATGTCTAGTAGAGTCTTGTTTATCGGTGTGTGGTGTACCACATCTATAAACAGGAAGCTACGGGACATTTAGGATGTTACCTTTCCTTCGATCTTAGATCGTGCGATAGCGCCAGTGTTTAGGAAAGATCGCTTCTGATTCTTTTTCCTGCATGTGATTGTAGATTGACGAGAGCTGAAAAGATCAGCTTCAGATAGTGGGGGTGCTAAGAAGGCCCCTTGAGTATCTCCAGGACCGAGTAGGAGGAGCCTTAGCTATTCTATTGAGACTGATCCTTCGGAGGATCCGGCGACGATTCATCCAGAGTTTTTGGTTCCTATGGAGGAGGCCCCCGCAGAGGACAGTTACGATACTGATCCATCTGAGTATTCCTCTGGGACACCGGAGGAGGAGATTTCCGGGGCCAGGCCAGCTGCTCCTATGGAGGAGCACCACGTTAGACAGGCCTCCCGGTGAGTGTTACTGACTACTCCAGTCCCCTATCCTAGCCGTCACTAAACCAGGAATTGCCCGGTTATCTATACTCCTCAGATTCAGATACGAGCAATGACGAAAGTTAGACGAGCAGATGGCGGGTAGACGATGATGAGGAGCACGCTCCACATGTCAGCCCACCAGATCAGACTAGAGACTGGTCGGCTACAGGTATATGAGTCCTCTTTGGAACTTCCTATGTATATGTAACTTCTGTAGAGTATTATTTGATAGTGGCGAGTTGAAACCCAAAGAGGCCGATAATCCAGTATTTATAAGTAACGGCGACTAAGGTGTCTCCGCCTCCAGTGGGAATCTGGAAACCTTGGATGAAAGGTAGTCATACATACAGATGAAAGGTGAATATTGAGGATTTAAAAGGCTAACACGGTAATTGTATAGTCAGAAGAGTAAAAGACCCTCTCTAGTTCGGAGGGAGACACGTTAAGAGAATATTTCGGAAGTTGTTAAGACACCGACTTGCTCCAGATTACGTGATGAAGGTCATGTGGTGAGGTGGATACAATCATACCAGCATTAACGCACCGAATTTCATCAGAATTTTGAGGTTAGGCGTGCTGGGTGAGGGAAATTTTAGGATGGGTGACCCCCTGGGAAGTGTACTAAGGGTTCCGTAAATATAAACATAAGAGACAAATGAGAAGTTAGGGAAGTCTAAAGGAAATTAGAGTATGCAGAGTGGTTAGAAACCTTAGAGAGGTCGCGTAGGCTGAGGCGGAGCTCCTGGTTCTAACGGTCCTTCGAACCGCATATATGCCTTGGCCAGCCGACAGGACCAGGAGGCGTCACCAAATGTGATTATAAGTATATTATTCATCTTCTCTCGAGATGTATATGCATTGATAGATCTAGGCTCTACTTTATCATATATTTCCCCCCTGGTTGCTAGTAGAATTGGAATAGAACCCGAACCGATAGAACCGTTCGAGGTAGCTACACCGGTAGGAGATTTCGTTATAGCAAGGCGAGTATATAGAGATTGTGCTGTAGATATATGTGGCTGTTGCACCAAAGCGGATCTGATAGAGCTAGATATGACTGAATTTGATGTTATTATGGGTATGGACTGGTTAGCTTCTTGTTATGCCAACGTCGACTGTCAGAAGAAAGTAGTTCGCTTCTAGTTTCCAAGAGAACCCATTTTAGAGTGGACGGGAAGTACAGCATCGCCAAGGGGTAAGTTTATTTCATACCTCAAGGCCAGAAAGATGATTAAGAAGCAGTATATTTATCATATGGTTTGTGTGCATGACACGAAAGCAGAGGCACCCACTCTTCAGTCGGTCTCGGTAGTCAATGAATTTTCGGATGTATTTCCAGACGAGCTTCCAGGTCTTCTACCTGAGCGGGAGAAAGAGTTCACGATAGATGTGCTGCCAGATACTCAGCATATATCTATTCCTCCCTACAGAATGACACCTGTAGAACTGAAAGAATTGAAGGAGCAGCTGAGGGATTTGTTAGAGAAGGGCTTCATCAGGCCCAGTACATCACCTCGAGGAGCGCCAGTACTGTTCGTGAGGAAGAAAGATGGGTCGCTACTGTTATGTCCCGTATTTTATACATTGGGACAATCCGGATTAACTATGATAAGTTGGGCCAAGACCATTCCGGGACTTGAAGCCGAGACTTTTGACCTTTGATTTCATTTTGAGACATAGGTTGTACATGAAATTGTTGGCATGGAACACTTAGGAAAAGTTGGGACCAAAAGTCATATATTTGGAAGTTAAAAATCTTGCAAAAGTAGGCCCTTTGGCCGTGTGGCTTGAAATTGGTCCCACACATTTTGTGGCCAATTTTAAGTGGTCCAACACATGTGTGGGCCATGGACACATGGAGAGTTCATTTAGGAGCTTAAAATATGACCTCTAAGTCATCTTCTAGCATTATACACTTAGAAAAAAAATCAAGAAGTTGAAGAACAACAACTCCAACCTCTCGGCCAAACCAAGAAAAAACCAAGTCCAATTTTAGCCATTCCAAAAATATTTCTTTGGAGTAAATCCACTAATTGGAGGTCCCTAAGTAGCATGGAAGTGTTGTTGGAGCGATCAAGCCATCCGTCTAGTAGATCGCAAACCCTAGCCTATTTGTGGAGTTGAAGAAGAAAGGTAAGATTTGATCTTGTTTTATGCGTTGTGAATGTTTTATGCATGTTGTAGTATTTTAATATGGATGAAATTTGTGAAATATAGTAAGTTGGAGGTAAGCCGTGTATGGTGTGTATGGTCGTGTAGATGTGTGTGTTGTGATTGGGTTGATGAATTGATTCTATGTAGCATATTTAGTTGGGTATATGTATATGTGTAGTGTGGCCGAATGTAGGTCATATTTCATGACAAGAATGGGTTATGGTTGTGTTCTCGGATTTGGGATTGTTTTTCGGGAAAATTGGAGCAATTGTTGGATTGTTGGAAATATTGTGTAAATTGTTTAAAATGTCCTTGAATATTATTGGTATGGGTTCGGGTTGGTAATTGAATGTATGAGCGGTAATGTGTCTTGAATGTAAGCCGTCGAATTGAATATTATGAATGTTGTTGAATGATGTAAAAGAGAGTTATTAACGTTATATTGCCTTTTGGATTGGTCATTGGGGTTGTTAGGTTGGTTATTGTTGTTGTGATTGTTGATTTGGCCGAGTTAAATTCTCGGGGTTGGCCTATTTACTGGGGAAATGCTGCCCAAATTTCTGTAGAATTGAGTGTTAGTTTGGAATAAATCGCCTAAGTGCCTATGTCTAAAGTTTGATATTCGTTGACGTATTTGTAGACCTTAGGGAGCCCGAGGCGTAGGTTGGGATTAGCTTGAGTTGGGATAGCTTGGAGTGCGTACGAGGTATGTAAAGCTCAAAACTTCTTTCTTTTGGCATGCCTTAGTTATACATAGATTATGTCACAAGCCTCGAGGAAATTCTAAATTCGCAATCCGAGCACGTTATGACTCTTATATATATTTCTTGGCATTCGTATGTTTGATGTGATGAAATATGAACCCTTATGTCTTCGAAACAATTGATTTCCAAATGTTGCACAAAAAGTTTTGTTTTAAAGAATTTCGTAACTATGGACGCCGTATCTTTCACATAAAGGCTCGGATTGCTCCGATATTTTCGTAAGAGTTTGCATGGCGTATGATGAGTATGTTCTCCATCGGCGGGCCCGGCTCGGGTCGATACCCGTCCGTGGTCCCGCAACTTTCCTTTATGTAATTCGGAAGACTTTTGGAAGAATTTGGTATGACTATTATGTTGGTTCTCAAGTATGGTCATTTTACTTATATTTGAGTCCATGATAATGATTTTATGCATATGATTACTCACGACTCTGCTCGTGCGTTCTGTTATATCTTTCGCCGAGTCCCGGGCCGGTTCTGTTGTCGTGCGCACTTTGATATACTCTGGTGTTATGCTGTGTTTATGGTTCACCGAACCACTCACTAGAGAGTCGGGTTCCACTTATATTGGGTGTTATGCTGTGTATGGCGTTATGTTCTGTTATGATGTGTGACGGGGACACGGAGATGTGAAACCTTCTGCTGTTATGCTGTGTTATGGCGCCATCGACGGGCGGGCGACCATATTTTCTGTGCCCTATGCATGACTTATATTTTGAGAGTAAACATTTTGATATTTTGGACTTGCACTTATTTTCTGTACTTCTATTTCATTTATGCCTCAGATTTGTTTCCTGTATCTTCTGCTTTGCATACTCAATACATATTTCGTACTGACCCCCCTTTCTTCGGGGGGGCTGCGTTTCATGCCCGCAGGTACAGACACACAGTTTGGTGATCCACCAGTTTAGGACACCCTCTTCTGCTGTTTGGAGTGCTCATATCATTCCGGATCCTGCATTTTGGTATATATTCGTCTTTGCATATGTACATATTTGTTCAGGGGTACGGCGGGGCCCTGTCCCGCCATATGTTTCGGTTGGTCTCTTTAGAGGTCTGTAGACGTATATGTGGGTTTGTGCCTACTTCTGTACTGATGTGTGTGTATGATCCCACTCGCCATGGCAGCCTTGTCGGCGTGCACGTGTATATGTTTTGGGCCGTTGCGCCATTTGATAGCCTTGTCGGCTTCTGATATATATATATATATATATGGTTGTGTTGAAATGTGTCTGAGACAGTTTGATATAATTTGAGGCAGTGTGTGATATTTGTGCCTGTATACGCTATCTGTATGTGATTAGGATTGGATGAGTGTGTTCGGGTGCCCAGTTCAGGCACTAGTCACGGCCTACGGGGTTGGGTCGTGACAGCTACGGATGTGTATTGATTATAGGCAGTTGAACAAAGTGACGATAAAGGACAAATATCCCCTCCCCAGGATCGACGATTTATTTGACCAATTGCAGGGCGCTAAGTGTTTCTCGAAGATAGACCTGCAGTCAGGCTACCATCAGGTGCAGATAAGGGAGACAGATATTCCAAAGACCGCATTCAGGACCCGATACGGGCACTACGAGTTTAGGGTGATGTCTTTTGGGTTGACCAACGCTCCAGCAGTGTTTATGGACCCAATGAACCGAGTATTCAAGCCGTTCCTAGATATGTTCGTAATTGTATATATTGATGATATCCTGGTCTATTCGCGATCAGAAGAAGAGCATGCAGATCATCTGAGGGCGGTACTTGGGGTACTCCGGCACCAGAAATTGTATGCTAAATTCTCTAAATGTGAATTCTGGTTGACTTCAGTGGCATTTTTAGGGCATATCATTGGAGCTGATGGCCTTCAGGTGGATACATAGAAAATTGAGGCCGTAAAGGCTTAGCCGAGACTGACGACACCTACTGAGGTACGTAGTTTTCTGGGATTGGCAGGATATTATAGGAGGTTTGTGGAGAAGTTTGCTTCGATTGCAGTGCCATTAACGAAGCTGACTTAGAAGGCAGCTAAGTTCCAGTGGACTGATGCTTGTGAACGAAGCTTCTAGTTGCTGAAAGAAAAGTTGACTTCAGCTCCAGTTCTGACTCTCCCTGAGGGACCAGACGGTTATGCCATTTATTGTGATGCTTCCGGTGTTGGGATAGGTTGTGTATTAATGCAGCATGGCAGGGTTATAGTCTACGCCTCCCGGCAGCTCAAAAAGCATGAAGGAAATTATCCTACTCATGATCTGGAGCTAGCAGCAGTAATTCATGCTTTAAAAATATGGAGACATTATCTATATGGTGTCCGTGTCGATATTTGTACGAACCACAAGAGCCTTCAGTATATCTTTAAGCAAAAGGAGCTGAATTTGCGGCAGAGGAGGCGGCTAGAGTTGCTGAAAGACTACGATGTTGATATTCTATATCACCCTGGAAAAGCCAACGTAGTAGCAGATGCACTCAGCCGTAAGTCTATGGGCAGCTTGACGGACGTGCAGCCCAAAAAGAAAGAAATGGTTCGTGAGATTGACCAGCTAGCTAGTCTTGGAGTCCGTTTAGCTGATTCTGGAGACACTGGGGTTTCTGTCCGAGAAGTTGCTGAATCTTCTATCATGCAAGAAGTAAAGTGATGCCAATATGAGGATCCTATTCGGGCACAGTATAGAGACACAACCCTTGGAAAGGAGAAGACTCCATTCGAGATTACACCTGATGGGGTGCTACTACATAAAGGCAGAATATGTGTACCTGAGGTTGCGGGGCTGCGGCGACAAGTTATAGGAGAAGCACATTATGCCCGTTATTCCGTCCATCCGGGATCAACAAAGATGTATCATGACCTCAGATGCTTATATTGGTGGGATGGTATGAAAAGGGACATAGCAGAGTTTGTTGCTCAGTGCCCAAATTGCTAACAGGTTAAGATCGAGCATCAGAAGCCTGGTGGGTTGTTACAGGAGATGGAGATTCCGACTTGGAAGTGGGAAGCAGTTAACATGGATTTCATCACAGGTTTACCACGCATTCCACGGAAGTATGACTCCATATGGGTTATTGTTGATAGGCTGACAAAATTAGCCCATTTTCTTCCAGTTAGGACTACCTACTCAGCTGAAGACTATGCAAGGTTATATATTAAGGAGATAGTAAGACTTCACGGAGTTCCCATAGCTATTATATCCGACAGAGGTGCTCAGTTTACAACTAACTTCTGGAGATCATTTCAAGAAGGATTGGGGACCCATGTAAGTCTTAGTACCGCACTCCACCCGCAGTCTGATGGACAGGCTGAGCGTACTATTCAGACGCTAGAAGATATGCTGCGGGCCTGTGTTATTGACTTCAAGGGTAGCTGTGATGATCATCTACCACTCATTGAGTTTTCTTATAATAATAGTTACAATTCTAGCATCCAGATGGCGCCGTATGAGGCCCTGTATGGCAGGAAGTGCAGGTCACCGATCGGTTGGTTCGATGTTGGCGAAACTAAGTTAATCGGCCCAGATATAATTCAGCAGACAGTTTATAAAGTGAAACTCATTCAGGAACGGTTACTGGCAGCCCAGAGTCGACAGAAATCATATGCCGATAATCGACGTCGACACTTAGAGTTCCAGGTTGGCGATTGGGTACTTCTGAAAGTGTCACCCATGAAAGGTGTAATGAGATTCGGCAGGAAGGGAAAGCTCAGTCCAAGGTATATTGGACCTTATCAAATTGTCCGTAGGGTTGGTAAGGTCGCCTATGAATTAGAGTTACCATTTGATTTAGACGCAGTGCATCCAGTCTTCCACGTGTCCATGCTCTGTAAATACATTGGGGACCCTTCCAGAGTGTTTCCCATAGATGATATCCAGGTGACAGAGGAGTTATCTTACGAAAAACAGCCTGTGGCCATACTGGATCGTCAGGTGAGAAGATTACGTACCAAAGACGTAGCTTCGGTTAAGGTATTGTGGCGAAACAATAACAGAGAGGAGATGACCTGGGAAGCCGAAGAAGAGATGAAGAAGAAGTATCCCTACTTATTTCCTATGTCTACAGGTAATCTAAATTTCTAAAGCGGATATGTTGATTGATGAATGAACTGTATGTGATAGCTATCAAAGAGATCTCCCCGAAGTGTTATAAGACCCCATAAGACCAGTTCAACATTCGAGGACGAATGTTCTAAAGGGGGGAGGATGTTATATCCCGTATTTTGTACATTCGGATATTTCAAGATAATCGCGATAAGTTAAGGGCAAGGCTATTATTTTCCTTCCGATTTTATTTTAATACACAAGTTGGTTATTAGTGGTATGGAAATATTGAGAAAGGCTAGGGGTAAAAAGGGAAATTCAAAAGAGGGTTCATGATAAGGTCACCTATGGCCGTGTGGGTCCCACCTATGGCTTGGCCAATTAACTCAAGCCATGAGTGGGGGCGTGTGTCCACTTTTTATTAGTAGGAGCTATGTATATATATGGACAAGTGATGAAATAGCAAGACAATTATTCATCTTTTTAATTCAAGAAGCTTGGAGAAGAAAAAAATAAAAAAGAAGAAGTATTCGGCCATGGTTGGCCGAATTTGATGCTCTTGGAGTTGATAAAAAAAAAATTATTCTAGTATTCCAACCAATTGGAAGGCCCTTATTAACGTGGAGTAGTTGTTGGAGCAAGCAAAGCATCCATTTGTGCAACTCATAAACCCTAGCCAAGTTGAGAAGTTAAAGGATAAAGGTAAGATTTAATCTCCTTTTCTATGTGTTAGGGATGATTTGTGAGTGTTGTAGTATGTAGAAATGGATGAAATTCATGAAATATGTGTGTGTAGGTTATGGCCGAATAGGGGCTGTGTTGGTAAGATGTGATGAATTGATTTTATTTAGTATTTTTGGTTGTTGTTGTTGTGGATTCCATGATGAAAATGAAGGTTTGATGGCTTTAAATGAAGTTGTAATTGTTGTGGGTTGTTGTAGAAGTTAATGTGAGGTTAGCATGGTTTCTTATATTTGTATGAATGATGTTGTTAACGTGTGGTTGTTGGTATAATTCATGAACTTGGAAGCGAGGAATGTGTTGTTGTTGTTCTTATTGAGTTTGGAAGATTGTGAGTTGGGTTGTTGTTGTTGTATCCGGTATTTTGTACATTCGGATATATCATGATAATTGCAAGAAGTTAAGGGCAAGGCTATATTTTTGATATTGTTTAACACACAAGTTGTTTATGAAAATTATTGATGTGGAAATATTAAGAAAGGCTAGGGGTAAAAAGGGAAATTCACAAGGTGGCTCATGGAAATATTAAGGAAAATTTGGGGTTAAAAGTTGATTATGGAAAGTTAATAAATCTTGAACAAAAAGGGTCAAGTGGCCGTGTAATAGAGTGTGGGCCTTGGCCCACATGGATGCATTATATAATTAGATAAAAGATGACTAATTCATCACATTTATCATCTTCATCACTAAAGAAGTTTGAAGAAACTCGGAGAAGAAGAAAAAAAGCCATATTCGGCCAAGGTGACCAAAAATTGAGGTCCAAAAATCTTGATCAAAAAAATTAATTTCTCCTGGCAAATCAACCAATTGGAAGGTCCTCTTTAACGTGAAGTAGTTGTTGGAGCAAGCAAATCACTTATTTGTGCACTTTACCACCCTAGCCAAGTTGAGAAGTGTAGTGAAGAAAGGTAAGGTTTAATCTTCTTTTTATATGTTATGGATGGTTTGTAGTATATAGAAATGAATGAAAATCATGAAATTTTGTGTGTTAGGGTTGAGCCGTGTAGGTGGGTGCTTGGCCGTGTATATGTTGTGTTGTGTAGGAATGATGAACTAATTTTATCTAGTATTTTGGTTGTTGTTGTTATGGATTCTATGATGAAAATGAAAGTCCAATAATTCTAGTTGAAGTTGTAATTGTCGGAGAGTTGTTTTAGAAGCTAATGTGATCTTAATACCACTTCTTGTATTTATGGAAAATAATGTTGTTAGTGTGTGAATTGTTGGTGTAGTTCATGAATTTGAAAGAAGGAAATGTGTTGTTATTGCTATTGTTGCATTTTGGAGGTTTCGGGTGGAGTGGCATGCTGGTTAGATTATTTTGAATATTGTGCGGATTGTTTGAAGTGTTCTTGAGTATTGTTTGAATGGTTTCGGATTAGTATTTGAGTGTGCGAGCATTGGTGTTAGCTTGATTGTATGTAGTTGAAGTGAATGTAAATGGAATGCCGTCGGATTATGTAAAAGGGAGTTGCTAATGTTAGAATGTGTTTTGAATTAAGTGTTGATGTTGTTAGTATGGTTGTTGGTATTGTTGTTGATGATTTGGCCGAGTTGAATTCTCGGGGTTGTTGAATTTACAGGGGAAATGCTGCCCAAATTTCTGGAGACAAGTGCCTAGCTGAGGATTGAATTCCTAAGTACTTGTAGCTAACGTTTGGTATTTAATGACGTTATTGTAGATCTTCGGGAGCCCGAGACTTGAGTTGGAATTAGCTTAGGAAGCGGGCAAGGTATGTAAAGCTTACCCTTTCTTTCTTTTGGCATGCCTTAGATGTAAATAAGATGTGATACAAACCTCGGGGTAACTCCTTTCATAAGATCCGAGCATGTCGACGATTCTTATTCACTTCTTGATATTACACTCCTAATATAGTCGAACTATGGTCCTTAGGTCTTTTGTATAATTGGATAATGAACGTGTATACAGAACTTTGTTTTTAAAGGTCTTATGTCGAATAATGTCTCTAACTTTCTTAGACGAGCTCGGATCGCTCCGATACGTTCTTAGAGTGTTCTAAAGCGAATAATGTCTGTAACTTTCGTAGGCGGGCTCGGATTGGGTTGTTACTTGTCCGTGGTCCCCGAGACTTACCTTTGTACAACTCTAACGACTTTTGGAAGGATTTCACTTAATTATCGCCTTAACCCTCGAGTGTTAGTTAGTTTACTTAATTGTTGAGTCCAAAATAATAATGTTTTTAAATTGCATATAGTTTCTCCCTACTCTTCTCGTGCATACTGTATTTACATCTTTCGCCGAGTCCCGGGCCGGTTTTGTCATCGTGTGCACTTTGTTTTATTCGGCAGTATGATGAGTTACGGTTCCCTGAGTCCCCCCCCCCCCCCCCACTAGCGGGTCGGGTACCGTTTATATATATTATGGTGTGATGATGTGTTATGTTGCTATGATGTGTTACAGAGACATTACGGGGATATGAAATCTTCTAGAGTATGATGTGCTGTGGCGCCAATGACGGGAGGAGCGACCACGTTCCTGAGCCCTATACATGATTTTGATATGCATTATTTGTGTTTCAAAAACAAGCATTTTGGTATTTTGATTCTTGTACTCGTTTTCCATACTTCGTATTTCAGTTATGATCCTGATTATTGTATTACACGCTTTATATACTCAGTACCTATTTCGTACTGACCCCCTTTCTTCGGGGGCTGCGTTTCATGCCCGCAGGTACAGACGCTCGTTCTGGTGACCCGCCAGCTTAGTACACCTATTCTGCTGCTTTGGAGTGCTCCCTTGTTCTGGAGCCTACATTCTAGTGTAGACTCTTTCGTTGTATATAGGTATGTATATATTCAAGGGTACGGCGGAGCCCTGTCCCGTCATATGATTCCGTTGTTACTCTTAGAGGCCTGTAGACAAGCATGTGGGTTGTGAGTAGTTACTGTTCAGTTATGTCTCTGTGATTTATGTCTTAAGCGGTTCCATTTGCTATGACGGCCTTATCGGCTTGTATGTATATACATATATATATTTCTGGGGAGATGTGTTTTATGACGGCCATGCCGGCCTTTGTGTGATACATTTGTTTATATGCGACCGCTTGAGACGACATCTGATCTTCCTATCTGGATAAGCCATTTGTACACTGATTTTGGTAAGTGAGTATGTACAGGTGTCCAGCTCGGGCACTAGCCACGGCCCACGGGGTTGGGTCGTGGCAAAAGTGGTATCACAGAGGTTCATCCTCGGAATGTCTACAGGCCGTGTCTAGTAGATTCTTATTTATCGGTGTGTTGTGCACCACATCTGTAAACAGGAAGCTACAGGACATTTAGGATGTCACCTTTCCTTCGATCTTAGATCGTGCGATAGAGCTGTATTATTAGGATGGTTCCTTTCTAACAGATTGCTATGTTTACAGTGATGCCTCCGAAGAAAGCGACAGCTGCCCAGAAGGGCAAAGCAGTAGCGGGAGAGACCAGTCAGACTCAGAGAGTTACTCGGGCCCTTGCCCAGACTATGCCCGAGATTATGCCCCAGTCAGCGGGCTCTGCTACGCCATCATCATCAGAGGAGCCTAGACCAGCAGCCCCTGCCGCTATGGATCAAGGGGCGGCTCCACCGTTAGCTCCGGAGGCTCCAGTGCCCGAGCCTCCAGCTCCTCAGCCAGGAGAGGAGGATAGGGCGATGGGGGATGCAGTACAATTATTGACTAGATTAGTAGCGGGGCAGGCTCGCAGACACGGGCTGGGAGGTGATTATGCAGATAGACATGACAGCTTAAGGGTTTGTGACTTCCTGACTTGTAATCCCCCAGAGTTATACGGGTCAAAGCCCGAGGAGGATCCCCAGGACTTTATTCGACAGATGCAGCGTAGGCTGAGGTTAGTCAGAGCTTCTGAGACTGAGTCTGAGTCTATCGAGCTGGCTTCATATCGGTTGCGTGATGTAGCTGTTAATTGGTATGAGTCATGGGAGTTGTCTAGAGGCGAGGGTGCCCCTCCAGCGATGTGGGATGAGTTTACAGCAGCCTTTCTCGGCCACTTTCTTCCTCCAGAGATGCGGCGAGCGAAGGTTGACCGATTCTTACAGCTGAGACAGAGGGGCAGAAGCGTTCGAGAGTATAGCCTCGAGTTTGACTCTCTGGCCAGATATGCGCCCACCATTGTAGCTGATATGGCTGACACGATGCATCGGTACGTGATGGAGTTGGATCATTATTTGGTTGATAGCTGTATGGCGGTGGCATCTCAGCCCGGGATGGATATTGCTCGAGTGCAGGCATATGCACAGGGAATGGAGGATCGACATAGCGGGCGCCAGCCCGATAGAGATCGGGATAGAGGTCAGCCCAAGAGGGCTAGATCAGCTGGTTATTCTGGGGAGTTTCGAGGCGGGCAGCCTCAGTAGCAGTATAGCAGATATTCTTCTCAGCCAGGCCGGAGTACACATCCACAATCCGCGGGTAGACAGTTCGATGGTGCAGGGCACTCAAGAGCAGGCCAGAGTTCCAGGGCTTCGGGTTCGCAGGTGAGCAGAGGTTCCAGTCAGTCAAGGCCACCCGTACCTCGGTGTTCACATTGTGGGAGAAATCACCCTGGGGAGTGTTATCGTGCTACGGGTGCCTGTTTTTCTTGTGGCCGTCAAGGCCATATTATGAGAGATTGCCTGTTGGCGAGTAGTTCCAGTGGTGCAGCTCAGCCTACGGGGTCAGTTGCTGGTTCGTCCTCCACTTCTGCAGCTATACGCCCTATGGGGCGGGGTATGCCGACACCAGCAGGCCGCGGCAGAGGTCAGGGCGGAGTTTCTGATTCTCGCGGTCCCTCGAATCGCATATATGCCTTGGCCAGCCGATAGGATCAGGAGGCGTCACCAAATGTGGTTACAGGTATACTATTGATCTTTTCCCGAGATGTGTATGCATTGATAAATCCGGGCTCTACTTTGTCATATATTTCTCCCCTTGTCGCTAGTAGAATTGGGATAAAACCTGAACCGATAGAACCGTTCGGGGTAGCTACCCCGGTCGGGGATTCTGTTATAGCAAGGCAGGTATATAGAGATTGTTCAGTAATTATATGTGGCCGTTGCACCAAAGCCGATTTGATAGAGCTGGATATGACAGAATTCGATGTTATTATGGGCATGGATTGGTTAGCCTCTTGTTATGCCAATGTTGTCACGACCCAGCCCCGTGGGCCGCGACTGGTACCCTACCTGGGTACCCAAACCAAATCGCATATTCATTTACCAAATCCAAACTTATTTCAAGATTTCATAAAAATCATATCAAACATAACTTATATCAAAATATGTCTTAAGCGGTCGCACAAATCAAAATGTCATATCGAATCCAAACGGAGCGGCGGAATAGACATCGCCGGTCATAAGTGCAAATATAAGCATAAGGGCCACTTAGGGCCATCATAACAAACTGACCGCTGTAAGACCAGAAAAGCGAAATCAAACAAACATACATAGGACCCTCGCCCCACATATATGACTACAGGCCTCTACGAATTCAAACAAAGACATATGGCGAGACAGGGCCCCGCCGTACCCAAATAGTCAAATGTACAGAATATATACATAGCAAAGAAGTCTGTACCGAAAGTGGACTCCGAGTCAAGAAGGAGTACTCCGAAATAGCAGAGAGTGAAGCCTACAGTGGAGGATCACCAATATCTGTACCTGCGGGCATGAAACGCAGCCCCCGAAGAAAGGGGGTCAGTACGAAATATGTAAAGCACGGAGTACAGAAATATGAGCCAAAACTGAAAGCAAACCATATATCAAAAGGGAAGTACCAATCAGTATGTCCAAAATCCGTATCAAATCATATACATATACATAATGCAAACGAAATCATGCAAACGCTCGAGAACGTGGTCGCCACTCTGACGCTGGCGCCACACACAGCATAACACCAGAAGGTTTCGAATCTCCGTACATCCCCGAACACAATCATAAGTGAGCGTATCGTATCACTAGCCATATCACAGCATAACTCCAAACGGAACCTGGCCCTATGGCGAGGCCTCGGGAACCGTAACACAGCATACGACCGAATTATCATAGGGCGCACGAATCATAACCGGCCCGGGAACCAGTGAACGAAGTCAAAATAAGGCACGAGCGGAGTCGTGAGCAAACAAATGCAATTTTATATTTCAAAATAGCCTTTCAAAACTTAATAATCTCATAAGTCATTTCATAAACCAAAATAGTCGAATGATTAGTTCATACGAAAGTTTATCTCACAAATTGTTTCCAAAGTGGTACGTATGGCTCAACGAAACTTAACATATCATAATAGTCAAAACATATTTCATAGAGGGAAGTTTCAAGGTCGAAGATCTCATGTCGAACTTCATCCAAAAAGGGAGCCCAATAGGACAAATAGGGCGTCTCGGGGTTAGCGGGCCCACCTCGAGTCAAATTGAGGTGGCGAACATAATTTACGAACATTTAAAGGCCAAAAGATCATACATAATGATTTCAAAGTAACCCGATCACATTTCGATAGGTTTCGAACATTTGGTTGCATTCTAGCCAAGATAGAGCCTTTAGGATTCAATTGAATTGAATGAATAGTAGTCGTTTTGTAGATCGGGTTTCGAGGAGCAGAAAGGATCCGGAGGTTCCAAAATTCACCTAACATACTAAGACATGCCAAACGAAGAAGTGGGAAGCTTTACATACCTTATAGACGTCTTATGCTCTCCCAAAAATCAAATCCCGTTTCGTCCGAAATCTGCAAATGGTCAAAGTTACCAATTTGAGATTCTTAGGCTTAAAGTTCCATTAACTTGATTTTTTTTTTTTGTCTACTGAAATTTCGGCAGCATTTCCCCTATAAATCTAACATCCCCGAGACTTAGCTCGGCTCCAAATACACCAACAACAACAACCCAAACATCACAAACAACATAAATCACAATCAAATCATTCTAACTTCAAAGTTCTACCTTACTACACAAGTTGACAATCTTTCATTCAAACTTCACAATTCCAAATCTATATCCACATTATTGTATTCATTCACTCGTTCAAGATTATGCAATCACATCCCAAATATATTCCAAACCATGTACAAAATTTCCCAAAATTCATTACTTTCCATATTTCTTTCTAAACATCAAAACTTACAACGAACGTTCTAACTTGCGTCGTTTCATTCTGAATTTACTAACATCAACCATAAGTCATATTTAAAGTCTTTAGTATCATAAATATACAATGATATACGCAAATATACAAAAGGTATACACTTTCCCGTAATGATCCGAAATCCTTTTCCAACGCCAATTCAATTCCTTAAACGTTCATTTACGACATAAAGGCCACAACGACACATTGAACAAACTAAACAAGATCAAATTCACTACTCCTCCCACACCAATATGGCTCACGGCCAAACACACCCTTCACACACACACACGGCCATGCTCAACACAACATAATTCCATAACTTCATGCAACTTTAATCACTACCACATATATACCCATTTCATAACATAAAAAACATAGAAATCATACCTTATTCTTGAAATTCCGATTTGCCGCAAACGTCGCTCTTTCGCTTAACTAATTATATCACGTCGGAGAGCGTCTTGAGTACACTACAAATATGGAAAGAACAAGATTTTTGGATCACAAACAAGAGCTAGAAAAATTTTTCTTTCTCTCAAAGGGGGTTCGGCCGAGAGGGAGTAATAGCTCAAAGTTGAGTTGTGTTTTATCTTCTTGAAATTTCTAAAGAGTAGAATTGATATATATCCAAATTAAGGGTCATGTGAAAGTCACATGACCACTTAATATGGGGCTTGGGCCAATCCTTTGGCCGGCCACCCCCTAATTCTTGGGCCTACATTTTTTTTTCTTTTTCCTTGGCCCAATCCATTGAAGTCTCGTTTTGTAATTCCCGAAACTAATTTCCGAAATTCCAAATTTACCCTCGGCCTTCCCCAATGACTTAACACCAATAGTTTCATAACCAACATAGTCATGTCAACTAGAATCAAAATATTTCCTCATAACACACAAGTCTTAATTATTTTCAAGATTTCCAATTATGCGAAAACACGGGACATAACATTCTCCCCCCTTTAAGAACATTCGTCCCCGAATGTTAAATTAACCTTATAAAGTCTTATGACCAAGGCGGGGGAGTTCTTTATTATTAGTGGCATACAAAATTATTTTTATCAACCAACATAACAAACTGAAAGGTTTAGATTACCTGTGGACGTCGGGAACAAGTGAGGGTATTTCCTTTTCATCTCGTCCTCCGCCTCCCAAGTTATCTCCTCCCAATTATTGTTGCGCCACAGGACTTTGACGGAGGGCACTTCTTTAGTGCGTAGTCTCCGCACATGTCGATCCAGAATAGGTACAGGCTGCTCGTCATAAGATAACTGCTCCGTCACCTGAATGTCATCAACTGGGAATATCCTGGAAGGATCACCAATACATTTCCGCAACATAGACACATGAAACACCGGGTGTACGGCCTCCAAGTCGGATGGTAAGTCTAGCTCATAGGCGACCTCGCCTATCTTTCGAACAATCTGATACGACCCAATGTACCGGGGGTTCAACTTACCCTTTCTACCGAATCTCATGACACCCTTCATGGGCGACACCTTCAGGAATACCCAGTCGCCAATCTGGAACTCTAACGGTCGACGTCGTCTATCTGCATAAGCTTTCTGTCGACTCTGAGCAGCCAATAATCGTTCTCGAATAAGCTTTACCTTATCTACAGCTTCCTGGATCACATCTGGCCCAATCAGCTTAGTCTCGCCCACGTCAAACCAACCAATGGGAGATCTACATTTTCTGCCATAAAGGGCTTCATACGGTGCCATCTGAATGCTGGAGTGATAACTATTATTATAGGCAAACTCAATAAGCGGCAAATGATCATCCCAACTGCCTCTGAAATCAATAACGCAGGCCCGCAACATATCTTCCAGTGTCTGAATAGTGCGCTCGGCCTGCCCGTCGGACTGAGGATGAAAAGCTGTACTGAGGCTCACCTGAGTCCCTAATCCCTCCTGAAATGACCTCGAGAAATTAGCTGTAAACTGGGCACCTCGGTCAGTAATAATAGATATAGGGACTCCGTGAAGTCTGACTATCTCTCTAATATACAATCTGGCATAGTCCTCAGCCGAATAAGTAGTCCGAACCGGAAGGAAATGGGTTGATTTCGTCAATCTGTCAACAATAACCCAAATAGAATCATACCTGCGTGGAGTGCGTGGTAACCCAACAACGAAATCCATATTAATCATCTCCCATTTCCAGGCTGGAATTTCCATCTCCTGTAATAATCCACCGGGCTTCTGATGCTTGATCTTAACTTGCTGGCAGTTCGGGCACTGACTAACAAACTCAGCAATATCTTTCTTCATGCCATCCCACCAATACACACACCTGAGATCCCGATACATTTTAGTGGAACCAGGATGAATAAAATACCGTGCATTATGGGCCTCACCCATAATCTGCCGCCGTAAGCCCGCAACGTCCGGTACACAGAATCTGCCGTCATATAATAATACTCCTTCAGGCGAGATCTCAAACTGAGTCTTTGCTTTAATAAGGGCCACATCTCTGTACTGAATCAGGAGAGGATCTTCAAACTGGCACTGCTTTACCTCCTGAATAATAGATGATTCAGCAACTGGACGAACAGAAATCCCAGAATCTCCAGAATCCGCCAAACGAACTCCGAGGCTGGCCAGCTGATGAATATCACGAACCAAATCTCTCTTATCAGATGGTACACCAGCCAGACTGCCTACGGACTTTCGGCTAAGCGCATCAGCTACCACATTGGCTTTCCCCGGATGGTACAGAATATCAACATCATAATCCTTCAGTAACTCAAGCCATCTTCTCTACCGCAAATTCAATTCTTTCTGCTTAAAAATATACTGGAGACTCTTATGGTCCGTATAAATATCGACATGGACCCCATATAAATAATGCCGCCAGATCTTCAAAGCATGAATTACTGCGGCCAACTCAAGATCATGAGTGGGATAATTCTTCTCGTGCGGTCTGAGCTGCCGGGAAGCATAGGCTATGACTCGACCGTGCTGCATCAATACACAACCTATCCCAATACCAGAGGCGTCACAATAGACAACATACCCGTCGGGTCCCTCTGGAAGAGCCAAAACTGGTGCTGTAACCAATCTCTTTTTCAGCATCTGAAAGCTACGCTCGCAGGCATCTGTCCACTGGAATTTTGCTGCTTTCTGAGTAAGCCTCATCAGTGGTGCTGCAATAGAAGAAAAATCCTCCACAAACCTGCGATAATAACCAGCTAACCCCAGAAAACTGCGCACCTCTGTCGGTGTAGTAGGCCTGGGCCAATTCTGCACAGCCTCAATCTTCTGCGTGTCGACCCGAATACCATCTGCGCCGACAATATGGCCCAAGAATGCTACAGAAGTCAACCAGAATTCACATTTAGAGAATTTGGCGTATAACTTCTGCTGACGGAGAATACCAAGCACCGTCCTCAAATGATCTGAATGCTCCTCGGCTGATCGCGAGTAAATCAGAATGTCGTCAATAAACACAATAACAAACATGTCCAGAAAAGGCCAAAATACCCAATTCATCAGATCCATAAATACCGCTGGAGCATTAGTCAGCCCGAAAGACATAACTCTGAACTCATAGTGCCCGTACCGGGTCCTGAAAGCAGTCTTCGGGATATCTGACTCCCGCACTCGCACCTGATGATAACCTGAGCGCAGATCTATCTTTGAAAAATATTTAGCACCCTGCAGCTGATCAAACAAATCATCAATCCGGGGGAGGGGATATTTATTCTTTATAGTCACCTTATTTAGCTGCCGGTAGTCGATACACATCCGCAGTGACCCATCTTTCTTTCTAACAAACAATACCGGCGCTCCCCAGGGTGATGTGCTGGGTCTGATAAAACCCTTATCCAACAAATCTTTCAGCTGCTCCTTCAACTCTTTCAACTCAGCCGGTGCCATCCTGTACGGGGGAATAGATATAGGCTGCGTATCCGGCATCAACTCTATAGTAAAATCAATCTCCTGCTCAGGCGGAAGGCCAGGAAGCTCGTCAAGAAATACATCTGGAAACTCACTGACGACCGGAACAGACTGAAGGGTAGGTATCTCCGCTGCAGTATCGTGCACACGAACCAAATGATAGATATAACCCTTCTGGATCATCTTCTTAGCCTTGAGGTATGAAATAAACTTACCTCTCGGCGATGCTGTGGATCCGAACCACTCTATAACCGGTTCCCCTGAAAACTGAAAACGGACTACCTTTTTCTGGCAGTCAACATTAGCATAACAAGAAGACAACCAGTCCATACCCATAATGACGTCAAACTCAAGCATGTCTAACTCTATCAGATCAGCCCTAGTGCAACGATCACAAATAGTCACAGAACAATCCCTATAGATCTGTCTCGCTATAACAAAATCCCCAACTGGCGTAGCTACCTCAAATGGCTCTATAGGCTCAGACACTATCCCAATTTTACTAGCAACGAGCGGGGAAATATATGATAAGGTAGAACCAGGGTCAATCAATGCATATACAGATCTGGAGAAAACCAGTAATGTACCTGTGACGACGTTTGGCGAAGCCTCCTGATCCTGGCGGCTGGCCAAAGCATATATGCGATTCGAGGGACCGCTAGAACCTGAAGTACCACCGCGGCCTCGACCGCGTCCTGCCGGTGCTGGCATGCCTCGCCCTGCCGGGCGTGCAATAGATGGAGCAGATGATGAACCGGCGGCTGACCCTGTCGGCTGAGCCACACTACCAGAACCGCTGGCCAACGGACAATCTCTCATAAAATGGCCCTGACCACCACACGAAAAGCAAGCTCCAGTAGCTCGATAACACTCCCCAGGATGAGACTTCCCGCAATGAGCACAACGGGGCCTGGGTGGTCTGGCCTGGCTGGGGCCTCTGGATACCTGTGAACCTACCGCTCTGGAGCTCTGACCGGCCCCAGACGGTCCCGCACTATCAAATCTCCGGCTGCCTGTCTGAGTACTCCGGCCGGACGGAGGTAGCTGTCTGCCTGACTGCTGCTGCTGAGGCTGTCCGCCTCGAGAATCCCCGGAATAACCTGCGGACCTAGCCCTCTTGGGCGGCCTCCTGTCCCGATCTCTACCAGAATGATCAGACCTGTGACGGTCCTCCATACCCATCGCATAGGCCTGAAGTCGGGCAATGTCCATATTTGTCTGTAATGACACTGCCATACAGCCGTCAATCAAATACCGATCCAATCCCATAATATATCTGTGCATCCGATCGGACATGTCTACTACCACGGCCGGTGCATATCGGGCCAGAGAATCAAACTCAAGATTATACTCGCGAACACTCCGACCCTTCTGCTGCAAATGTAAGAATCGGTCGGCCCGTGCCCGCCGCAACTCTGGGGGCAGAAAGTGGCGGGTGAAAGCAGTCACAAACTGATCCCACGTAGCTGGGGGAGCACCCTCACCCCTAGATAACTCCCAAGTCTCGTACCAGTGAGTGGCAACATCTCGAAGTCTGTGCGAAGCCAGCTCGACCGACTCGGTCTCTGAAGCCCTGACCAAGTCCAGTGAGCGCCGCATCCCCCGAATAAAGTCATGGGGGTCCTCATCGGGCTTAGACCCGAAGAACTCTGGAGGGCCACATAACAAAAACTCCCGAACTCTCAGGCTGTCCCGCCTATCATCATCATCATCGTCCCTCCGCCCGCGTCTGCGAGCCTGTCCTGCTACCAGTGTAGTCAGCAACTGTACCGCCTCTCTCAGGGTCCTGTCCTCCGCCCCTGGCTGAGGAGCTGGAGTCTCAGGAGCGGGTACTCGGGCCTCTGGAGCTGCTGAAGGTCCTGCTCCAGGCTGTACTAGTGGGGGTGTAGCAGACCCCTCAGAACGAGGCACAACCTCAGGCAAATCATAAACACGAGCCCGGGTAGATCGCTGTGCCTGACTAGTCTCTCCCATCCTCGCTTTGCCCTTCTGGGCCGCCGTTGCCTTCTTCGGAGGCATCACTGCAAACACAAGAACGGGTCAGATCAGAATCATCCTAATAGCACAGCTCTATCGCACGATCTAAGATTCCAAAGAAAGTAACATCCTAAATGCCCTGTAGCTTCCTGTGTATAGATGTGGTGCACAACACATCGATAAACAAGACTCTACGAGACACGGCCTGTAGACATTCTGAGGACAAACTGCTCTGATACCACTTTTGTCACGACCCAGCCCCGTGGGCCGCGACTGGCACCCTACCTGGGTACCCAGACCAAATCGCATATTCGTTTACCAAATCCAAACTTATTTCAAGATTTCATAAAAATCATACCAAACATAACTTATATCAAAATATGTCTTAAGCGGTCGCACAAATCAAAATGTCATATCGAATCCAAACGGAGCGGCGGAATAGACATCGCCGGTCATAAGTGCAAATATAAGCATAAGGGCCACTTAGGGCCATCATAACAAACTGACCGCTGTAAGACCAGAAAAGCGAAATCAAACAAACATACATAGGACCCTCGCCCCACATATATGACTACAGGCCTCTTCGAATTCAAACAAACACATATGGCGAGACAGGGCCCCGCCGTACCCAAATAGTCAAATGTACAGAATATATACATAGCAAAGAAGTCTGTACCAAAAGTGGACTCCGAGTCAAGAAGGAGTACTCCGAAATAGCAGAGAGTGAAGCCTACAGTGGAAGATCACCAATATCTGTACCTGCGGGCATGAAACGCAGCCCCCGAAGAAAGGGGGTCAGTACGAAATATGTACTGAGTATGTAAAGCACGGAGTACAGAAATATGAGCCAAAACTGAAAGCAAACTAGATATCAAAAGGGAAGTACCAATCAGTATGTCCAAAATCCGTATCAAATCATATACATATACATAATGCAAACGAAATCATGCAAACGCTCGAGAACGTGGTCGCCACTCCGACGCTGGCGCCACACACAGCATAACACCAGAAGGTTTCGAATCTCCCTACATCCCCGAACACAAACATAAGTGAGCGTATCGCATCACTAGCCATATCACAGCATAACTCCAAACGGAACCCGGCCCTATGGCGAGGCCTCGAGAACCGTAACACAGCATACGGCCAAATTATCATAGGGCGCACGAATCATAACCGGCCCGGGAACCGGTGAACGAAGTCAAAATAAGGCACGAGCGGAGTCGTGAGCAAACAAATGCAATTTTATATTTCAAAATAGCCTTTCAAAACTTAATAATCTCATAAGTCATTTCATAAACCAAAATAGTCGAATGATTAGTTCATACGAAAGTTTATCTCACAAATTGTTTCCAAAGTGGTACGTATGGCTCAACGAAACTTAACATATCATAATAGTCAAAACATATTTCATAGAGGGAAGTTTCAAGGTCGAAGATCTCATGTCGAACTTCATCCAAAAAGGGAGCCCAATAGGACAAATAGGGCGTCTCGGGGTTAGCGGGCCCACCTCGAGTCAAATTGAGGTGGCGAACATAATTTACGAACATTTAAAGGCCAAAAGATCATACATAATGATTTCAAAGTAACCCGATCACATTTCGATAGGTTTCGAACATTTGGTTGCATTCTAGCCAAGATAGAGCCTTTAGGCTTCAATTGAATTGAATGAATAGTAGTCGTTTTGTAGATCGGGTTTCGAGGAGCAGAAAGGCTCCGGAGGTTCCAAAATTCACCTAACATACTAAGACATGCCAAACGAAGAAGTGGGAAGCTTTACATACCTTATAGACGTCTTATGCTCTCCCAAAAATCAAATCCCGTTTCGTCCGAAATCTGCAAATGGTCAAAGTTACCAATTTGAGATTCTTAGGCTTAAAGTTCCATTAACTTGATTTTTTTTTTTTGTCTACTGAAATTTCGGCAGCATTTCCCCTATAAATCTAACATCCCCGAGACTTAGCTCGGCTCCAAATACACCAACAACAACAACCCAAACATCACAA
Organism: Lycium barbarum; assembly: GCF_019175385.1. Taxonomy (NCBI): domain Eukaryota; kingdom Viridiplantae; phylum Streptophyta; class Magnoliopsida; order Solanales; family Solanaceae; genus Lycium; species Lycium barbarum. Next base: position 58,744,679 of record NC_083340.1, read on the forward strand.
ACAACATAAATCACAATCAAATCATTCTAACTTCAAAGTTCTACCTTACTACACAAGTTGACAATCTTTCATTCAAACTTCACAATTCCAAATCTATATCCACATTATTGTATTCATTCACTCGTTCAAGATTATGCAATCACATCCCAAATATATTCCAAACCATGTACAAAATTTCCCAAAATTCATTACTTTCCATATTTCTTTCTAAACATCAAAACTTACAACGAACGTTCTAATTTGCGTCGTTTCATTCCGAATTTACTAACATCAACCATAAGTCATATTTAAAGTCTTTAGTATCATAAATATACAATGATATACGCAAATATACAAAAGGTATACACTTTCCCGTAATGATCCGAAATCCTTTTCCAACGCCAATTCAATTCCTTAAACGTTCATTTACGACATAAAGGCCACAACGACACATTGAACAAACTAAACAAGATCAAATTCACTACTCCTCCCACACCAATATGGCTCACGGCCAAACACACCCTTCACACACACACACGGCCATGCTCAACACAACACAATTCCATAATTTTCATGCAACTTTAATCACTACCACATATATACCCATTTCATAACATAAAAAACATAGAAATCATACCTTATTATTGAAATTTTGATTTGCCGCAAACGTCGCTCTTTCGCTTAACTAATTATATCACGTCGGAGAGCGTCTTGAGTACACTACAAATATGGAAAGAACAAGATTTTTGGATCACAAACAAGAGCTAGAAAAAATTTTCTTTCTCTCAAAGGGGGTTCGGCCGAGAGGGAGTAATAGCTCAAAGATGAGTTGTGTTTTATCTTCTTGAAATTTCTAAAGAGTAGAATTGATATATATCCAAATTAAGGGTCATGTGAAAGTCACATGACCACTTAATATGGGCTTGGGCCAAGCCTTTGGCCGGCCACCCCCTAATTCTTGGGCCTACATTTTTTTTTTCTTTTTCCTTGGCCCAATCCATTGAAGTCTCGTTCTGTAATTCCCGAAACTAATTTTCAAAATTCCAAATTTACCCTCGGCCTTCCCCAATGACTTAACACCAATAGTTTCATAACCAACATAGTCATGTCAACTAGAATCAAAATATTTCCTCATAACACACAAGTCTTAATTATTTTCAAGATTTCCAATTATGCGAAAACACGGGACATAACAAATGTCGACTGTCAGAAGAAGGTAGTCCGTTTCCAATTTCCAGGAGAACCAATTATAGAATGGGCAGGAAATACAGCATCGCCGAGGGGTAAGTTTATTTCATACCTCAAGGCCAGGAAGATGATTCAGAAGGGGTATATTTATCATCTGGTTCGCGTGCATGATATTAAAGCGGAAGCACCTACTCTTCAGTCAGTCCCAGTAGTTAATGAATTTCCAAATGTATTTCCAGATGAGCTTCCAGGCCTTCCTCCTGAATGGGAAATAGAGTTTACGATAGATGTGCTGCCAGATACCCAGCCTATATCTATTCCGCCTTACAGAATGGCACCTGCAGAACTGAAAGAATTGAAGGAACAACTGAAGGATTTATTAGAGAAAGGCTTCATTAGACCCAGTACATCACCTTGGGGAGCACCGGTATTGTTCGTAAGGAAGAAAGATGGATCGCTACGGATGTGCATTGATTATAGGCAGCTGAACAAGGTGACCATAAAGAATAAATATCCCCTCCCCCGGATTGATGATTTATTTGAATAGTTGCAGGGTGCTAAGTATTTCTCAAAGATAGATTTGCACTCGGGCTATCATCAGGTACGGGTAAGAGAGGCAGATATTGCGAAGACTGCATTCAGGACCCGATACGGGCACTACGAGTTCAGGGTAATGTCTTTCGGACTGACCAACGCCCCAGCAGTGTTTATGGACTCGATGAATCGGGTATTCAGACCGTCCCTAGACATGTTCGTGATTGTATTTATTGATGATATTCTGGTTTATTCATGATCAGAAGAGGAGCATTCAGATCATCTGAGGACAGTATTCGGAACACTCCGGCAACAAATATTATATGCTAAGTTCTTCAAATGTGAATTCTGGTTGACTTCAGTGGCATTTTTGGGGCACATCTTCGGAGCTGATGGTATTCGGGTCGATACACAGAAGATCGAGGATCTAAAGAATTGGCCTAGGCCTACGACACCTACTGAGGTACGACGTGTTCTGGGATTAGCAAGGTATTACAGGAGATTTGTGGAGAATTTTGCTTCGATTGCAGCACCGTTAATGAAGCTTACTCAGAAGGCAGCAAAGTTCTAGTGGACTGATGCTTGTGAACGAAGCTTCCAGTTGCTGAAGGAAAAGTTGATTACAGCTCCAGTTCTAACTCTCCCCGAGGGGCCAGACGGGTATGTCATTTATTGTGGTCCTTCCGGTGTTGGGATAGGTTGTGTATTAATGCAGCATAGTCGAGTTATAGCCTATGCCTCCCGGCAGCTCAGACCACACGAAAGAAATTATCCTACTCATGACCTGGAATTAGCAGCGGTAATTCATGCTTTGAAGATATGGCGGCACTACTTATATGGGGTTTATGTTGATATTTATACGAACCACAAAAGCCTCCAATACATCTTTGAGCAAAAGGAGATGAATTTGCGGAAGAGGAGGTGGCTAGAGTTGTTGAAAGATTATGATGTTGACATTTTATATCATCCTGGGAAAGCCAATGTTGTAGCGGATGCGCTCAGCCGTAAGTCTATGGGCAGCTTGATAAATATGCAACCAGAAAAGAGAGAAAAGGTACGTGATATCCACCAGCTAGCTAATCTTGGAGTTCGTCTGGCCGATTCTGGAGGTACGAGGGTTTCTGTCTGAGGGGTTGCCGAATCATCTATTATGGAAGAGATAAAACGACACCAATACGAGGATCCTGTTCTGGCACAATACAGAGATGCAGCTTTTGATAAGGAGAGGACCCCGTTCGAGATTACACCTGACGGAGTATTATTATATAGAGGCAGGTTATGTGTACCTGACGTTGCAGGGCTGCGGCGGTAAATTATGGAAGAGGCACATTATGCTCGGTATTCTGTTCATCCGGGATCAACAAAGATGTACCATGACCTCAGATGCTTATATTGGTGGGATGGTATGAAAAGGGACATCGCAGAGTTCGTTGCCCAATGCCCAAATTGCCAACAAGTTAAGATCGAGCATCAGAAGCCTGGTGGGTTGTTACAGGAAATGGAGATTCCGACTTGGAAGTGGGAAGCAATTAATATGGATTTCATTACAGGTTTACCACGCAGTCCACGGAGGTATGATTCCATATAGGTTATTGTTGATAGGCTGACAAAATCAACCCATTTTCTCCCAGTCAGGACCACCTATTCGGCCGAGGATTATGCCCGGTTATATATTAAGGAGATAGTAAGACTTCACGGAGTTCCCACATCTATTATATTCGACAGAGGTGCTCAGTTTACAGCTAACTTCTGGAGATCATTTCAAGAAGGATTGGGGACCCAGGTAAGTCTTAGTACCGCACTCCACCCGCAGTCTGATGGACAGGCCGAGTGTACTATTCAGACGCTAGAAGATATGCTGCGGGCCTGTGTTATTGACTTCAAGGGTAGATGTGATGATCATCTACCACTCATTGAGTTTTCTTATAATAATAGTTACCATTCTAGCATCCAGATGGCGTCGTATGAGGCCCTGTATGGCAGGAAATGCAGGTCACCGATCGGTTGGTTCGATGTTGGTGAAACTAAGTTAATTGGCCCGGACATGGTCCAACAAGCGGTAGATAAAGTGAAGCTTATTCGGGAACAGTTATTAGCAGCTCAGAGTCGACAGAAATTATGTGTGGATAATCGACGTCGACATTTAGAATTCCATATTGGCGATTGGGTATTTCTAAAAGTGTAACCCATGAAGGGTGTAATGAGATTCGGCAAGAAGGGAAAGCTCAGTCCGAGGTATATTGGACCTTATCAGATCGTCCGCAAGGTAGGAAAGGTCACTTATGAATTAGACTTACCATCTGATTTAGAAGCAGTGCATCCGGTCTTCCATGTGTCGATGCTTCGCAAATGTATTGGTGACCCTTCCAGAATATTTCCCATAGATGACATTCAGGTGATAGAGGAGCTATCCTATGTGGAGCAGCCGATAGCCATACTGGAGCGTCAAGTGAGAAGACTGCGTACCAAAGATGTGGCTTCCGTTAAGGTACTGTGGCGCAACAATAACAGAGAGGAGATAACCTGGGAAGCTGAGGAAGAGATGAAGAAGAAGTACCCTCACTTGTTTCCGATATCTACAGGTAATTTAAATTTCTTAATTGGTTATGTTGGTTGATAGGTGGATTGTGTGTGATAGTTATAAAGAAAATTCCCCCGAAGTATTTATAAGACACTATAAGACTAGTTTAACATTCGAGGACGAATGTTCTAAAGGGGGGGAGGATATTATATCCCGTATTTTGTACATTCGGATATGTCAAGATAATTGCAAGAAGTTAAGGGCAAGGCTATATTTATGATCTTGTTGAACACACAAGTTGTTTATGAAAATTATTGATGTGGAAATATTAAGACAGGCTAGGGTTAAAAAGGGAAATTCACAAGGTGGCTCATGGAAATATTAAGGAAAATTTGGGGTTAAAAGTTGATTTTGGAAATTTAATAAATCTTGAACAAAAAGGGCCAAGTGGCCGTATAATAGAGTGTGGGCCTTGGCCCACATGGATGCATTATATAATTAGATAAAAGATGACTAATTCATCACATTTATCATCTTCATCACTTAAGAAGTTTGAAGAAACTTGGAGAAGAAAAAAAAGAAGCCATATTCGGCCAAGGTGACCAAAAATTGAGGTCCAAAAATCTTGATCAAAAAAATTATTTTCTCCTAGCAAATCAACCAATTGGAAGGTCCTCTTTAACGTGAAGTAGTTGTTGGAGCAAGCAAAACACTTATTTGTGCACTTTACCACCCTAGCCAAGTTGAGAAGTGTAGTGAAGAAAGGTAAGGTTTAATCTTCTTTTTATATGTTATGGATGGTTTGTGTATGTTGTAGTATATAGATATGAATGAAAATCATGAAATTTTGTGTGTTAGGGTTGAGCCGTGTAGGTGGGCGCTTGGCCGTGTATATGTTGTGTTGTGTAGGAATGATGAACTAATTTTATCTAGTATTTTGGTTGTTGTTGTTATGGATTCTATGATGAAAATGAAAGTCCAATAATTCTAGTTGAAGTTGTAATTGTCGGAGAGTTGTTTTAGAAGCTAATGTGATCTTAATACCACTTCTTGTATTTATGGAAAATAATGTTGTTAGTGTGTGAATTGTTGGTGTAGTTCATGAATTTGAAAGAAGGAAATGTGTTGTTATTGCTATTGTTGCATTTTGGAGGTTTCGGGTGGAGTGGCATGCTGGTTAGATTATTTTGAATATTGTGCGGATTGTTTGAAGTGTTCTTGAGTATTGTTTGAATGGTTTCGGATTAGTATTTGAGTGTGCGAGCATTGGTGTTAGCTTGATTGTATGTAGTTGAAGTGAATGTAAATGGAATGCCGTCGGATTATGTAAAAGGGAGTTGCTAATGTTAGAATGTGTTTTGAATTAAGTGTTGATGTTGTTCGTATGGTTGTTGGTATTGTTGTTGATGATTTGGCCGAGTTGAATTGTCACACCCTAACCTCGCTAGGGTGTGATGGGCACTCGACCCCATATTCTGAGCCGAGCGAACCCGCTGACTCTTATTACACACATACTCACTTGGACTCCTAACTCAGATAAAACGAAATACATAATAAGAGCTTTCAGAAACATTCTTTTTGTCGCTCTCAAGTCAAACAAAATCTATAATTATATGGAATTTATAACATAATACAACATGACACATCGGCTGGTGGAGCCGCTTACAAGACTGACATTCTATACCCACGACTCTGTCTGCAAAGTCTCTAACATCAATCAGAATTCATAACATATATACTCAGACTCGGCAACACTCCGGAAGGAAATGGAGCTCGCCAATCCCGCTGGAACATCTTCTAGCAATGTCTTCTACTCATCTGGGTATACCTGCGTGGCATGAAACGCAGCCCCAAAGAAAGGGGTTCAGTACGGAATATGTACTGAGTATGTAAGGCATGGATTACAGAAAACAGAACCATAATCGAAACAAGCAGTACAAAAAGTAAGTACATTATTCAGAATACCAAAATGCTTATTTGTTCAAAATGCAAATCGTATATGCCGATGTCATATGTCAGAAGAAGTACAGAAAGTAAGTAAATCATCCAGAATATCAAAATGCTTGTTTTCCAGACACAAATCATGTATGCCGACATCATATATCATATGCATATAACAGATCCCGGCCCTCTAGGGAGAGACGCGGTGAATAGGATCATCACATGCCATCCTTGTCGCCACCCCCATATCATCATATCATCGTATACAGATACACATATAACAGATCCCGGCTCTCCAATGAGGGACGCGGTGAACAATGCAGAGGAAGACGCACGATAACATATCCTGACCCGAGCTCAGTGAAGGACATATTGAAGCATCCATGAGCAGAGTAGTGAGAAACCATATGCACATAAATCAATTTTTAAGACTCGATAGATAAGTACACTGATCGACACTTGAGGGATCATAAACACGTTTCAAGTCAATCCGAGTTGGCATAAGAAAGTTATGGACATTTTAGTACAGAAACCTCTACGAACGTTTCAGAAGCTATCTTTGGAAAATCAGAGCAATGGTCATATCAAATACCTTTCAAATATCGCTATGGATCAAATCAAAATAGAACTTTTGGAACCACACACACGTATCAAAGCATAGCAAAACAGTTTTCTGAAGTCAAGAACATTAGCCATCCTAGTGGCTCTAAGAATAGGAGTTTTCTTTGAAATCATACATACGCATTGTCTGTTTGTTTCACAAGGATCATGAAGAAAGAAAGGGTAAGCCTTACATACATGTTCCACGTCCTATTAGCTACGCTTAATTGTCCAGGCTCGCTATCGCTAGTCTACATTCAAGAAGATTTACACAATCATTAGATTTGTCATCATATACTTGTCTTAGTCCTTCAAATGAATTCATTTATAATCTGCCGAAATTTCGGCAGCATTTCCCCTGTAAATACATCCATCCCCGAGAATCTAACTCGGCCAAATTATCAATCAACAATCCGAGAATTCAACTCGGCCAATTTATCAACAACAATCCCAATAATCATGCCAACAACATCAACAATAAATTCAAAACGCATTCTAATGTTAGTTACTCTTTTCTACATACTTCAACAACACCCCATGTACATTCAAATCGACCATATATAGCCAAGCTAACACCAATGATCTCACATTCTAGTGTTAATCCGAAATCCTTCTCACATGATTCAAGAACACTTCAAACAATTCACACAATATTCAAAACAACCCAACCAACATACCACTTCACCTGAAACCTTCCAAATTCAACAAGAACGATGACAACATATTTCTTTCTTCCAAATTCATGAACTACACCAACAATCTACACATTAGCAATATCATTCATACAAATGTAAGAAACCATACTAATGTCACATTAACTTCTTCAACAATCCTTCAACAATTACAACTTCATTTCAAGCCATCAAATCTTCACATTTATTATGGAATCCACAACAACAACAATCAAAATACTAAATAAACTCAATTCATCACATCCTACCAACATCACTCCTATTCAGCCACACCATACACATACATATTTCATGAATTTCATCCATTTCTACATACCACAACATGCATAAATCACCCACAACACATGTAAAAGAAGATTAAACCTTACCTTCTTCCATCTATCCTCTTACTCGGCTAGGGTTGGGATTTGCACAAATGAACGATTTGATTACTCCAACAACTCCTTCATGTTAATAAGGACCTTCCAATTGCTTGGAATACTAGAAGAAAATAATTTTTCTTGATCAATTCCATGGACACAATTTTTTGGAACCATGGCCGAATGGCCCTTATTTTTTTTTCTCCAAGTTTTCTTCTTGAAGTTTCATGAATAATTTGTCTTGCTTGTAAGCTCTTATATATATATATATATATATATATATATATATATATATATATATATGTGTGTGTGTGTGTGTGTGTGTGTATGTATAGTCCACACAAGGGTGGCCATATGTCCCCACCCTTGGCTTGAGTCAATTGGCCATGACTTGGAGTTGGGCCACACCACACGGCCAACATGGCCCTTTCAAGAACCTTCTTGAATATTTTGTGAAATTACCATTTTGCCCCTAGCCTTCCACAATATTACCATGAACCTCCTTGTGAATTTCCCTTTTTACCCTTAGCCTTTCTCAATATTTCCATACTAATAAACAACTTGTACATTAAAATAATTTCCGGAAAATAGTCTTGCCCTTAACTTACCACGACTACCTTGAAATATCCGGATGTACAAAATACGGAATATAACATGAATTCTCGGGGTTGTTGAATTTATAGGGGAAATGCTGCCCAAATTTCTGTAGACAAGTGCTAGCTTAGGATTGAATTCCTAAGTATTTGTAGCTAACGTTTGGTATTTAATGACGTTATTGTAGAACTTCGGGAGCTCGAGACTTGAGTTGGAATTAGCTTAGGAAGCGGGCAAGGTATGTAAAGCTTACCCTTTCTTTCTTTTGGCATGCCTTAGATGTAAATAAGATGTGATAGAAACCTCGGGGTAACTCCTTTCATAAGATCCGAGCATGTCGACGATTCTTATTCACTTCTTGATGTTACACTCCTAATATAGTCGAACTATGGTCCTTTGGTCTTTTGTATAATTGGATAATGAACGTGTATACAAAACTTTGTTTTTAAAGCTCTTATGTCGAATAATGTCTCTAACTTTCTTAAACGAGCTCGGATCGCTCTGATACATTCTTAGAGAGTTCTAAAGCGAATAATGTCTGTAACTTTCGTTGGCGGGCTCGGATTGGGTTGTTACTTGTCCGCGGTCCCCGAGACTTACCTTTGTATAACTCTAACGACTTTTGGAAGGATTTCACTTAATTATCGCCTTAACCCTCGAGTGTTTGTTAGTTTACTTAATTGCTGAGTCCAAAATAATAATGTTTTTAAATTGCATATAATTTCTCACTACTCTGCTCGTGCATATTGTATTTACATCTTTCGCCGAATCCCGGGCCGGTTTTGTCATCATGCGCAATTTGTTATATTCGGCAGTATGATGTGTTCTGGTTCCCCGAGTCCCCCCCCCCACTAGCGGGCCGGGTACCGTTTATATATATTATGGTGCGATGATGTGTTATGTTGCTATGATGTGTTACAGAAACGTTACGGGGATATGAAATCTTCTGGAGTATGATGTGATGTGGCGCCAATGACGGGAGGGGCGACCACGTTCCTGAGCCCTAAACATGATTTTGATATGCATTATTTGTGTTTCAAGAACAAGCATTTTGGTATTTTGATTCTTGTACTCGTTTTCCATACTTCTTATTTCAGTTATGATCCTGATTATTGTATTTCACGCTTTATATACTCAGTACCTATTTCGTACTGACCCCCTTTCTTCGGGGGCTGCGTTTCATGCCCGCAGGTACAGACGCTCGTTCTGGTGACCCGCCAGATTAGTACACCTATCTGCTGTTTTGGAGTGCTCCTTTGTTCTGGAGCCTACATTCTGGTATAGACTCTTTCGTTGTATATATGTATGTATATATTCAGGGGTACGGCGGGGCCCTGTCCCGTTATATGATTCTGTTGTTACTCTTAGAGGCTTGTAGACATGCATGTGGGTTGTGAGTAGGTACTGTTCAGTTATGTCTGTGTGATTTATGTCTTAAGCGGTTCCATTTGTTGTGACGGCCTTATCGTCTTGTATGTATATACATATATATATTTCTGGGGCGATGTGTTTTATGACGGCCATGCCGGCTTCTGTGTGATACATTTGTTTATATGCGACCGCTTGAGACGACGTCTGATCTTCGTATCTGGATAAGACATTTGTACGCCGATTTTGGTAAGTGAGTGTGTACGGGTGTCCAGCTCGAGCACTAGTCACGGCCCACGGGGTTGGGTCGTGACAGTTGTGGTTAATTTGAAGGTAAATGAAATGCCGTCGAACTATGTAGAAAGGGTTGCTAATGTTAGAATGCATTTTGAATTAATTGTTAAAGTTGTTAATGTGGTTGTTGGTATTGTTGTTGATGATTTGGCCGAGTTGAATTCTCGGGGTTGGTGGAAATTATAGGGGAAATGCTGCCCAAATTTTTGTAAGTGAACTGCTAGCTTAGAATCAGATTCCTAAACACCTATAGCTAATGTTTGCTATCTTCTGACATTGTTGTAGATCTTGGGAAAGCCGAGACTTAAGTTCGGATTAGCTTAGGAAGCGGGCAAGGTATAAGGCTTACCCTTTCTTTCTTTTGGCATGTCCTAGAGCTAAATAAGGTATGACACGCATCTTGGGGTAACTCTATTCTTTAATTCCGAGCTTGTTTACGATTCTTATTCACTTCTTGACCCGAGCATACTTGGTATAGTCGAGCCTATTGTATGATTGAATAACGAGCAAAGCATAAAGAGTCCCTATTCCAATAAGGGTTCTATAAGGATTAATGTCCCTAATTTTCATAGGCGGTCTCGGATTGCTCTGAAACGTTCATAGAGGTTTCTGTAATGAATAACGTCCATAACTTTCTTAGGCTAACTCGGATTGACTCGAAACGTGTTTATGATCCTTCAAGTGTCGATTAGTGTACGTACCTATTTAGTCCTAAAAATTGATTTATATGCATATGGTTTCTCACTACTCTGCTCGTGCATGTCGTCATTACTTCCTTCACTGAGTCCCGGGCCAGGACACGTTCTCGCGCGCACTCCACTGCATTGTTCACCGAGTCCCTCACTAGAGGGCCGGGACACGTTATATGTATATGTTTATGATGATATGATTACATGATGATATGATGATACGGGGGTGGCGGCCAGGATGGCATATGATGACTCTATTCACCGAGTCCCTCACTAGAGGGACGGGACACGTTATATATATATATATATATATATATATATGATATGATATATGATGTTGACATGCATGACTTTATTCACCGAGTCCCTCACTAGAGGGTCGGGACACGTTATATATATATGATATATGATGATGATATGCATGACTTTCATTTCACAAGGCAAGTGTATTGATGTTTTTAAAAGTCATACTTGATTCTGGCAAATCTCTATTTTAGTTATGATCCTCTTTATTGTATTTCATGCCTTACATGCTCAGTACATATTCCGTACTGACCCCCTTTTTCTTCGGGGGCTGCGTTTCATGCCCGCAGGTACCGACGCTCGTTGCGGTGACCCGTCAGCCTAGGACATCCATTCTGCTACTTTGAAGTGCTCCCTTGTTCCGGAGCCTATACTTTTGGTACAGATCCTTCTGTTGTGAATATGTATATATATGTCTAATTAGGGTACGGTGGGGCCCTGTCCCGCCATATGACACTGTTGATACTCTTAGAGGCCTGTAGACATGTATGTGGGTCATGGGTGGTTGTTGTCCAGTTATGTTAGTATGGTTTACGTTTGGCATTTCCCTACACTACGACAGCCTGACCGGCTTGTGTGTGATATTATACGCAACAGTTTTAGACAACGTTTTGTCTTGCATTTATAAAAGCCCTTAATCTGCTAAACGCAAGTATGATAAGTGTCCATCTGGTTGAGTTGTGACAGTACAGGTTGTACGATAGATAGTATGATAAGGGGTGCTCAATAGCCAATACTGGGTACCTGTTATGGCCCTCTGGTTGGGTCATGACAAAGACGGTGGCAGAAAAGCGGGCTGAAGGAGCACAGCCACCGGTAGTAGAGGAAAGTGAGTCCTAGAGTGCGGCTGAATCTCAGTCCTCCCAGACAGTGCCTATTACTGAGGAGCGTGAGGGAGCCTCAACCCCAGCTCCAGCACCTCCGGCTCCTTCACCAGATGCTTCGAGCCAAGATGTAAAAGAGGCTATTTATTTGCTGACTCAATTGGTTGCGGCCCAAACTCAGAGGCAATGTTCAGGGCAGGGTGATAGGGCTGTTAGTGTAAGGGCCCGTGATTTCATTACTTTGAACCCTCCGGAATTCTTTGGATCAAAGCCGGAGGAGGACCCTCAGGATTTTATTGATGGTATGTTAAGGACGCTCTGATTGATACATGCTTCGGACACCGATTCGGTGGAGCTAGCGTCATAAAGATTGAGAGATGTCTCGATCCAATGGTATACGGTTTGGATGGCTTCACGGGGAGCCAATGCACCTACCCCGGTATGGCAAGATTTTGTTGATGCTTTTCTCCGTCATTATATGCCTCTAGAAGTTTGGCGTGCTAGGGCCGATAAATTCTTGAACTTGAGGCAAGGTAGTATGAGTGCCTTAGAGTATAGCCTCCGCTTCAATTCCTTGGCCAGGTATGCTTCGGCCATGGTAGCGGATATGGGTGACCGGGTACACCGATTTGTGAAGGTCCTAGGGCCACACTTGATAGATAGATGCTTGACTGCGTCCCTTCAGGACGGTATGGATATTGCACGCATTCAGGCAGATGCTCAGAACTTAGAAGAAAGCCTACAGCAGCGGAGAAGTGAACGCGAGCAAGATAGGGGTCATAGCAAGAGGGCCAGATCTTCAGGCCCGATGAGTGAGTTCAGAGGCGGACACAGGCAGCAGTTCCCTAGACATTCAGGCTATTTTATGACCAGTGCATCTCCACAGTTTTCAGGCCAGAGCCTTGATAGATCTGCTCGTTCAGGGCCGAGGTTGAGCTATGCAGGACCTCAGTTCAGAGATGATTCAGGCCAGTCAAGGCCACCTATACCACGATGTTCCCAGTGTGGGAAGTTGCATTGGGGTCAATGCCGATTGGGCTCAGATGGTTGCTATTCATGTGGTCGACCAGGCCATATCATGCATGATTGCCCCTCAGTACATGGTGGAGGTAGGACCCAGCCATCAGGGTCGACAGCCGGATCTTCAGCATTTGCACGCTCTACGGGGCCAGGCTTACATGCGCCAGTCGGCCATGGTTGAGGCAGAGGGAGAGCTCCCACTTCTAGCGGTCCTCAGCACCGTATTTATGCTTTGGCTAGACGCCAAGATCTTGAGTCTTCTCCTGACGTGGTCACGGGTATATTATCGGTATTCTCTCATGATGTATATTCTTTGATTGATCCGGGCTCCACATTGTCATATGTTACTCCCTATATAGCGGGTCGATTTAAAATTGAGCCGGAGTCGATCAAACCTTTTGAGGTGTCTACACCCGTGGGTGAATCGATAATAGCTAGCCGAGTATATAGAGATTGTGTAGTTGTGATATGTGACTGTCGTACTATCGTTGACTTGCATGAACTAAAGATGGTAGATTTTGATGTCATTATGGGTATGGATTGGTTGGCTTCTTATTATGCCAATGTTGATTGCCGGATGCAGATGGTTCGTTTCACGTTTCCAGGAGAACCAGTTTTAGAATGGAAAGGAAATACAGCATCACCAAAAGGTAGGTTTATTTCCTATCTAAAGGCAAGGAAAATGATCATGAAAGGGTGCATTTATCATCTAGTGCGAGTTCAAGATGTAGAAGCTGAGTCGCCGACTCTTCAGTCAGTTCCAGTGGTGAGTGAACTTCCGGATGTGTTCCTGGAAGAGCTTCCAGGCCTTCCTCCCGAGCGGGAGATTGATTTTGCTGTTGAGGTGTTGCCAGACACTAAGCCTATATCTATTCCTCCCTATAGAATGGCTCCCGTAGAATTGAAAGAGATGAAGGAGCAATTGGAAGATTTGCTTGATAAAGGCTTCATTAGGCCTAGTTCATCCCCGCGGGGAGCACCCGTATTGTTTGTCCGAAAGAAAGACAGCTCGTTGAGAATGTGCATTGATTATCGGCAATTGAATAAAGTGACGATTAAGAACAAATATCCTCTTCCGAGGATTGATGATTTATTTTATCAGTTGCAAGGTGCCAAATGGTTTTCAAAGATTTATTTGAGATCCGGGTATCATCAAGTGAGAGTTAGGGAAAGAGATATCCCTAAGACAGCCTTCAGAACAAGATACGGTCATTTTGAGTTCCGAGTAATGTCATTGGGCTAACTAATGCGCCAGCAGTATTTATGGATTTAATGAACAATGTATTCAGTCCTTTTCTGGATCTATTCGTGATTGTATTCATCGATGATATCTTAGTGTATTCTATATCCGAGGCCGAGCATGCGGATCATTTGCGTATTGTCCTTGGAGTTCTTTGAACTCAAGAGTTGTTTGCAAAATTCTCCAAGTGTGAGTTTTGGTTGAACTCAGTATTATTTCTGGGCCATATTGTTGCAGCCGATGGTATTTGAGTGGATAGCCAAAAGTTTGAGTCTGTGAAGACTTGGCCAAGGCCCACGACTCCTACGGAGGTTCGTAGCTTTCTGGGCTTAGCAGGTTATTACAGGAGATTCGTTGAAGGTTTTTCTTCTATTTCCGCACCACTCACAAAGTTGACCCAGAAGTCAGCAAAGTTTCAATGGACAGATGCTTGTGAATGCAGTTTCCAAGAGTTGAAAGATAGATTGACTTCTGCCCCAGTCTTGACCCTTCCAGAGGGATTGGAAGGATATGTTGTTTATTGTGATGCTTCAGGTGCTGGGCTAGGCTGTGTGTTGATGCATCATGGTAAAGTGATTGCGTATGCTTCAAGGAAATTGCGGAAACATGAGCAGAATTATCCTACCCATGACCCAGAATTGGCCGCGGTGGTTCATGCATTAAAAATATGGAGAAATTATTTATATGGTGTCCATGTGGATATTTATACAGATCATAAGAGCCTTCAATACATCTTCAAGCAGAAAGAGTTGAATTTGCGGCAACGACGATGGTTGGAGTTGCTAAAGGATTATGATGTTGATATTTTGTATCATCCCAGAAAGGCGAATATGGTAGCTGATGCTCTTAGCCGCAGATCTATGGAGAAGTTTATGTGATGTACGACCGTGTGCTTCAGCAATTAGATAGCCTAGGAGTCCGAGTAGTGGGCTCAGGTAGCAAGGGAACTATTATTCAGAATTCAGCAGTTTCGTCGCTAATCGTGGAAGTGAAAGAGCGGCAATACGAAGACCCCATGCTAATGCAGTGCAGAGATACACTCCCTCGGTAGGAGGAGTCATCATTTGATATTTCAGGAGACGGAGTTCTCCGATGTAGAGGTAGATTATGTGTTCCCGGTGTGGCAAGTCTACGCCACCAGATATTGAGAGAAACTCATTGTTCCCGTTACTCCGTTCACCCGGGAGCGACGAAGATATATCATGACCTTAAGTCTATATATTGGTGGAATGGGATGAAGAAAGATGTAGCAAAAGTTGTACCTCAATGTCCTAATTGCCAACAAGTGGAAATCGACCACCAAAAGCCGGGCGAATTATTGCAAGCTATAGAAATCCCAACTTGGAAGTGGGAAGTAATTAACATGGATTTCATTATAGGCTTACCTCGTTCTCGACGTAAATATGATTCTATATGGGTGATCGTAGATAGACTCACAAAGTCGGCTCATTTCTTACCAGTCAGAATGACGTATGTGGCGGAAGACTACGCCAGGCTTTATGTTAAAGAGATAGTGCGACTTCATGGTTTTCCAGTATCTATTATCTCCGATAGAAGGACTCAGTTTACCGCTAAATTTTGGGAATCTTTCCAAGAGGGCTTAGGGACCCGGGTTAGCCTTAGCATGGCATTTCATCCACAGACTGATGGATAAGCTGAACGTACTATTCAGACTCTTGAAGATATGTTACGGGCATGTATGATGGATTTTGTAGGTAATTGGGATGATCATTTGCCACTCATAGAATTTGCTTAGAATAATAGTTATCATTCTAGCATTCAAATGGCACCGTATGAGGCTTTATATGGGCGGAAGTATAGATCCCCAATTGGGTGGTTTGATACAGGGGAGGCTCAGTTGATAGGGCCAGACTTGGTTCAGCAGCCATAGAGAAAGTCAAGCTCATACGAGATCGGTTATTAGCAGCTCAGAATCGTCAAAAGTCCTATGCGGATAATCGTCGAAGAGATTTGGAGTTCCAGGTGAATTATTGGGTATTCTTGAAAGTGTCGCCAATGAAGGGCGTGATGAAATTTGGCAAAAGGGGGAAGCTTAGTCCCTGGTACATTGGGCCTTATGAAATTGTGCGCAAGATAGGCAAGGTGGCCTATGAGTTAGATCTACCTCCCGATTTGGAGTCAGTCCATCCAGTTTTCCACGTCTCGATGCTCCGAAAATGTATTGGAGATCCTACTAGGATCATCCCAGTAAATAATGTGCAAGTGACATAGAAATTGACTTATGAAGGGATACCCATTGCCATACTAGACAAGCAAGTACGAAGGCTTAGAAACAAAGAGGTGGCCTCAGTTAAGGTTCTATGGAGAAGCAGTAAACGAGAGGAAATAATGTGGGAAGCGGAAGAAAGTATGCGATCCAATACCCACAATTATTTCAGCCCTTGGAAAAGATCCAAGATGAGACGTCAAGATCATAAGGTATGTATGTTATGTTTTTATGCTTTTAGGTCGTGTGTGGCCAAATTTTGTTGCTATTATGTTGTTGCTCTGTGAGGCTTTGTCATTATGGGATGCTGTGACAGGTTGGTAGTGCCATATTATAGGGGAAACTCTAGCGAAATTTTCATAGAACTCCCGAAGACTTTAACATTCGAGGACGAATGTTCCTAAAGGGGGAGAATGTTACACCTCGGAAAATCTTCCGTTGGTACGAAAGTGAATGAACTAGTGATGATTACGAGTGTATGACATTCCATGAGTAAGAAATGACGTTCGACGACCTTAGGCGAGATTTCAAAGGCATCCGATGCAAGACGAGAAAGTTGGCTAAGATAAGGCAAGGTATGAGATGAGCAAGGTAGGCAAATGGATGTGGATGATTAGAATGAAGAGTCAAGAAATGTGAAAAGTTGCAGGTTTGCAATCTGGCCAGTCAGTCGTAAAGTGAAAGACGGACTGTAAAATGATATACGGTCCGTAAACTGGCCTGTTGTATTTTGGCATTTGAGACTTCAACTTTCTGCCAGATGATCAATGGTTAAATATGACCTGGAATACGGACCGTAAAGTGATTTACGGCCCGTAAACCATGGTCGTAAATCACCATGTTGTAGCCTGAGTTTCTGATTCTGTTATGGTAAAACACGACCACGAAGGACGGTCCGTAAACTGGAATACGGGCCGTAAACCAAGTTCACGACCACTGTACACTTCAATTCAGATTTTTAAGTCATTAAATAAGAGGACCAAGACTTATTTCATTTCACTTCTACATCACACCCTTCTCTCTAAAACATCTCTCTACATATATTCCACAAGTTTTCAAGGGTTTTTAGTGATCAACAACACAAATAAGTGAATCAAGTGTAAGCAAACCCATTAAAGATCATCCAAGTCAAGAAATCCAAATGGAGAAAAATTAGGGTTTTTGATCAAGTGGAGTGTTTCGACTAAGGCTTGTTCCTACAACATCTAAGGTAAGATTTATGGTATTTATATGTTGTTTAAGGTATTTGGAAGTTGAAATCCTTGGATTTTAGAAGAGTATAGAAAAATGGGTCATGAATGATAAATAGT
The DNA here is from genome assembly GCF_019175385.1 of Lycium barbarum. Lineage (NCBI taxonomy): Eukaryota > Viridiplantae > Streptophyta > Magnoliopsida > Solanales > Solanaceae > Lycium > Lycium barbarum. The sequence continues at coordinate 58,762,362 of NC_083340.1, forward strand.
GACGTTTTGAGAAATAGTTTGAATTGAATCATGATTGTTGTTGTGTTGTGACATGAATGGGTTATAAATGACGTTGAAAGACCATCAAATATATATTGTATGTGAATGGACGAAATCATGTGTTATAGCCATAGATATGGGCAAATGAAAGTAAATTGAGAAATGTGGGTAATGTGAACGACTAATGGCCATTGTTATGATATTGTGAATGTATTGCTGACGTTTGGGAGTTGAATCACGATATGGACAAACGTGTATGAATAAAGGAGATGCTGTCCGATTTTCTCTAGCTTTAGCCATGTGTGCTAGTTATCGATTCTAATGATAGCATGACCTTAATGAAGGTAGGAACGTGAGCATCAGAGGAGTACGTGCAAGTGTAGAATAGTTCAACGAAAAGGTATGTAAGGCTAACCCTTCTTTCATAAGGCATGGTTCTTTGGCCAATCATTTATCCTTCTATGAGCACATATAATTCTATTCTCAAAAGCTACTGAGCCTGCGATCCTTGATGTGTACTACGTACCTCACACGACGAGTAAGCCTATAATGCAGACGTAACGATAATAATGATGATAGAAATGATGATGATAATAATAATTATGCTAAAGGTGCCTATGAGCTATTATACTTATGTGTGCCTATGAAGGGCAATAACGAAACCCCGAGCTCATAATGCCGGGTAGAATATATGTATATGTATGTATATGATTACGTAACGCACGCGCACATCTGCAGATGGTACAGATAACCCTGATGCCTTGGTAGGGCCAGGTAGATATAACCTTGAGCCTTGGTTGGCCAAGTATGTATGAAACACCGAACCTTCATGGTCAGGCATGCTATGTATATCTGTATATATGTGTATATGCTATGTATATGACATCATTAAGAGTACGAATATGTTATGTATATGAGATGTAAATGATTATGAGGGTAATTAAGTACGGATATGGATGTATGTATGCGGATACGCAATAGAAACAGAATGTCTCTATGGAAAGCGAGTAAGTGCCATGATGATGATATTATTGTCTCCCCTCCTATGCTACTTCACATGTTGTTCATTATGCTTCTATATCGATGTTGATCATGCTTTACATACTCAGTACATTCTTCGTACTACCGTCCTTTTGTTTGTGGACGCTGCGTCATGCCCGCAGGTGCACAGGGAGACAGACTTGATCCATGGCCGCTTATTCAGAGATTACATAGCAGAGCTCCATTTCCTTCGTAGCCATAGCTTTTGGGTACTTATTCTTTTGTGTATATAATTATGGGCATAGCGGGGTCCTGTCCCGCTCATGTGATATGTTATACTCTTCTTAGAGGCTCGTAGTCACGTGTATATGGTTAGATATGTCTGGCCTTGTTGGCCCGTGTTTTGTATATTATTTTGTCGGCCACGTCGGCCCATGTACATTTGATGTGGCATAGATTCCTATGATGTTATATAGGAAATGTTGTAGCCCAAATGGGACTAGTATGATTGATGACTAGAATGCATGATTTCATTTATGGCTCACCTAGACGTTATGTGAAAGTAGGTTAAAGGGGTGCCCAGGTGGGGTAGCGTCGGGTGCTCGTCGTGGCCCTAGTCGGGTCGTGACATTTGTATACGATATGTTATACATTTCTTCCTTCCAAATTTAGAATCCACATCAATAACAACACGACAACAATACGAACTACAACATATGAACATAAATCATACTTTTAATCCTTTCAACTCAACAATTCATATAACAACCACAACTCCTAATATCAACGAATTCATGCAATTTTTTACTTCCAATTTCATCTAATCTAATTTTAATCTTTTCATTACAACACCATCAATCCAATTATACCATAAAATATGAAAATCTTTCCTTAATTTAATCGGAGGAAATTCTACACTTATTTGCTCCAATTTCACTATTTCTTCTTCCTCAATTCAATACCCAATGTTGCTATCACCTCCTTGGACTTGCAAATCACCTTGGAACTTAATCAAAAAAAGAAACAAAATTTTTGTTTAATCAACCATGGCTGGCCGAGAGCTTGGCAGCCATGGCAATGCCTTTTTTTTATCTTTTTCTTAACCTTCCACTTGAAAAATGAAATGAATTGCCTAAGTTGTTCATCATCCTAACTTTATATATGGTGCTCCTTCCTTGGACACGTGCCCCCCCTCCCCCCTCATGACTCACCAATTTGTTTTGTTTTATATTTTTTTTAATTTAAAAATGGGTGGGGCCCACAAGATATAATTAACTTAATTAATCTTAATTAATCACTAATCCCTACTTAATAATCTAATCATAGTTAATTTGTCCCTAATTTCTAATAATATTTCTACACTAATTGAAATTTATAAACAAATCGTGTACTAATTAAAATTGAGAATTAAAAGTTCCTATTTCATATCCAAAAATAATCCCGTCCTTAACTTATGTCGATTAGCTTGCGAATAATTAGACATACAAAAATACGGGGTATAACATCCTTCCCCCCTTTAAAACATTCATCCTCGAATGTTAAACTAATCCTGCATTCCCAATATTTCCTTGAATGTTCTCTTACTGAATTATACTCCTCACATGCCTCTTTCGTTGGTCGATTTCCTTCAATCTGTTATAATACATTCCAGCTTTCTCAGTAACCATTTTCATAATATTTGTTCTTGCTCTTGCCTCTCGAAGTGGTAATTCTACGTCGTTGTCTTTACTCTCCTTTTTGTTTCTATAGTTACTCCTTCAAGACGGATCGTTCACTTCATCTTACCTCTTAATCCTTAATCAAGATCTTATAACGTGCAAACGTTCCTCATCGATTCATTAGACTTTGCAATCCTTGGAGTATTCATACCTCTGGTAACTCGTAGACTCTTCGTAATTTTACGAATACAATGAAATTTTCCAAGGTGGATTTTGTTTTTACTTCAATAACCTTATATTGCTCTGCTGTTCCAGTTTATATTCCGGAATCTTCAGACTCAGGTATCACTTCTTGACTTTCTTTTTAACTGTGATTTTTCTTTTTAGCTCTTAATCTCGATCATTAGAGTTGGCTATCAAGTAGCGCTGGAGTTCCCTCATATTATAACTTTCCATAGATGCTCTGTGACCTGTCTATTATTAACTGGTATAATTCTGAAAGAATTTCTTTTGATTTGACATATAAAGTCACTGCCATCCAGTAACCAGTAACCCGCTTGTTCTGATCGTCTCGGTTAAACCATTTCGTAATTTCCCTTAACCTAACTTGTAACACTTTAGGTGTATTACCTCGGGTTGTTTCTTTTATCTTTAGTTCAAATTCTTCTATTGTCTCTTTACTCAGAGTTTGCGCTTAGTTTTCCTATCACGCATCAGAATATGCGTAAGTGCTTAAATGAGCCCAAGAGATATCTTAGTGTCGTTTCACTAGTCTTTATGCAGATCTTACATTCTTCTCATATATTTTTCAATTGATATCGGGACTCAACCATGGCTTTTTCCCTCAGTACTAATCCTATCTCGGTATTTTGGTTCAAACCATCTTACAACTTTCCCTAATGTATCCAAAATATCATAACCACATTGTTACTACTGAATCCTTACTCGTCTTGTCAAGTACTCACTTGGTCTCATTCTTAACATATAAAGATGCGTAGATCACATAACTATCCTTGTACATCTTGTACAAAGTACACCCAATCTTAGTCATAGTCTTTCCTTCTCCTGGTTCATTCTGCTCTACATATCTTATTTGTACTAAAACTCACTGGCTGTCTATCTTGTCATACTCCTTTTTCCTTCCTTTACTTACCATTCAATTTTCTCATATTCTACTATAGGAGATTCCCTATCCCTCCTTCTTTGCTACTTATAAGTCACAATATCATTAGCATACAACTCCGTTGCCAACATTTTAATTGTACTCAAATACCATCCTGACTTCTATCCGTTTATTGCTGGCTTTCAAATCTTACTAACTTGTTTCAGCAAGGAATCTCACTTGAAGTTTAAGTATCCGCATTAAATATATTGCAGTGTCAGTTGTTTTCATCTTACACTTGCATTTCTCTCATCCGCTTCCCCTCTTTTTTTGGTGTACTTACATCATTATCTATTTACATTCTGCTTTGTGTCCCCATTTCCAATTTTTCAAATTCATATGATTCCTTTCCCAATACATTTGATATACTGCACCATATCCATGTCTTTTCTTTATCATCTATAACTTAGATTACCCATGTACGAAACCTTAACACAATCACGAGGCGATGATAACTTTTCTATATACAGTACAAAATCTCATCTAACCATCTATACTCGATTAATGCGACCCATGTAGGAACTCATCTAAGGCCACATTCCACTTACTCCGATCAGTAATTAGGTAGTACTTATAGTCGTTCCAATTTCTCAATTAGGTAGCATTTATATTTTGATGATAAGTGTCCCAAGCTCTCTTATAACAGTATCTTATCCCAACGGATATCATCTGCTTCCTCTAATAAATTTACAATACATCAGTTGTTTCACAAATCTACAATTCTCATTTGTTTTTACGGATTTCACTATTTCCGAGGTGAAGTCATATGTATGCAGTACTCCTTTATACCTTATGCTCTTTCACCCTTGTCGTGTACCCAACGCTAACTTTTAACTTAAAATCGTATCAAATCCATCTTGATAATGGTCTTATCTTACCACCTTGTCATCTTACTACACCTTTAAGTTCGTAGCTATGTATTTCTCTTTTATCTTCCATTCGTACTCAATTAATTTTGTCTATCTAGGGTGCTTCCTTTAGTATTCCCTTACCATTTCTCCAATCTATGTCCATCTTTCATTCTGTGCACGAGGAATCTCATGCTATCTCTGTATCCTCCGGAAAACACTATTTCTGCATAATCCCTTTCTCATTCTCAAAACATATTCTGCTCATCACTATTTGTTCTTACCATCCCAGTCATTTTCTGGCACTCACTCTGCTTCGTTGCTTATCTTTATAGTTTGGTCTTTCACAGATCCGTCACTTATATTACTCGTGCTCTCAGCTATACATGTCATAACCTATTACTGCGCTGTTATCTCGCTCGCTTTCATTTTTGTTACCGCATACTCGTTATTCTAAAATTTCCCTATAGAACTTTATAAGTCTTTCTCATTCATTCTATATTCTGCCTTTCCATTTCATATTTGCCTTTATACCTTATCCACATAGATCACGTCGTATCTTTTAGTCGCTTCCTCACCGGGCTTTACTCATTCTCATAACAATCCTCCAACCCACCACAAGAGGAGGAACTAGAATCCGACAAGCATCACGGGGCTTCTAATGCTTGGTTTACATAGTTTACCTCCAGATTTGTTCTTGGGTCATGAACGAATTATTTAGTTCATAAACTACTTGTTGTATGCTTTGTACTCTTCAATAAAAGTCAAACTTAATTGCTGGACGTTTTTTGGTCTTCAACATGAGCTTTTTCTAAGGTAAAATGTGGTTGGAAAGTATTTTGGTCCGTTCAAATGAATTCCAAACTTTCCTGCTCATATTCGCTTCTTCGAAATCGAATTTCCCAAATAAGAATGATGCCGCTTACAGTTGACATGGAGGGTATCTCTTAAAACTTTAATCCAACATTATAAATTTTGTAACGACCCAACCCCGTGGGCCATGACTAGTGCCCGACCTGGACACCCGTATACGTACCTGTTAGATATAGTCATACAGAATCTAAGAACAATATGGAAACTTGTAAAGGAACTCCAAGGTTCATAACGTCGTCATATATATATGTCCAGATAAACTGTCTCCTGAGGAGTCACAACTGATCAAATCATAAAATGATCCGCAAGCCGACAAGGCTGCCACTACACATCAATATCATGTCATATGCTAGCCGACAAGGCTGCCATTACAGACGAACATATACATAGCACAACGTATAGACACAGCTGAACAGAACTTATACGCAACCCACACATATGTCCACAGACCTCTAAGAGTATCGATAGCGAAATGTGAAGGGACAGGGCCCCGCCGTACCCCTGGATAAACATATACATACATATCATAGGATCTGTACCAAAAGTCTAGACTCCAGGACAACGGAGCCCTCCAAGACAGATGAGTAGAACTGCTATGCTGAAGGATCACCAAACCGACTATCTGTACCTGCGGGCATGAAACACAGCCCCCCCCCCCCCCGAAGAAAGGGGGTCAGTACGGAATATGTACTGGGTATATAAAGCATGAAATACAGTAAAAAGGATCATAACTGAAATAGGGAGTACAGGAGACAAGGATAACATCCAGAATACCAAAACACTTGCCTTTTGAAACATAAATCATGCATGTCAATATCATATATCATACCCGGCCCATTATGGGACTCGGTGACATGATCATATCATCATCATATATATATATAACGTGTCCCGGCCCTCTAGTGAGGGACTCGGTGAATAAAGTCATCATATACCATCTTGGCCGCCATAAACATATCATCATATATTTATAACGTGTCCCGGCCCTCTAGTGAGGGACTCGGTGAACAATGCAGTGAAACTGTGCACGAAAACGTGTCCTAGCCCGGGACTCAGTAAAAGATATATTGAGGCATGCACGAGCATAGTAGTGAGAAACCATATGCAAGTTATAACACATCTGAGACTCGATAGAATAATCAAAACGAGCTATCATTTGAAAATAAAGGAAACAGTCATATCAAGTACCTTTCGAATATCACTATGTATTATATCAAAATAGAACTTTTGGAATCATATACACATATCAAGACATAATGAAATAGCTTCTGGGAGTCAAGAACATTAGCCATCCTAGTGGCTCTAAGAATAGGAGCTTCTTTGAAATCATACATATACAGCATCTGTTTGTTTCATAAAGATCATGCCAAAAGAAAGAAGGGTTAACTTTCCATACCTGTTAACGATTAATCGCAAACCCGTTCGCTTCGTCGCCCCTTTAGCCTATTTAATATAAAAGTAACGCTATTGTTAGTAAACTATATTTCCTAGTTCATAACTCTGTAACCAATCGCCTATAGGACTCATTCTTTAACTTATACTTTCTCGATTAGGGTTTTCATTAGTTAAGGACTTAACAGAAATCGGGCAGCATTTCCCCTATATATTCGCCTAACCCGAATTTCCAATTATCCTCCTGTTATCACAGAAATGCCAACAATTACAGTAATAGCAATATTCATATAGAATCCTTACAATCCAACCCATAAACAACTCAATAATCTTTCTTAATCCTTTTCCACTCCAAATCATCAACATGTAAGATTATACACCGAACAAACCAACATACACTTCGTATACAATACGTTATACACATCTTTCTTCCAAATTTAGAATCCACATCAACGACAACACGACAACAACATATTAACATGAAGCACACTTTGAATCTTCCCAACTCAACAATTCTATATAACAACTACAACTCCTAATATCAACAATTTCATGCAATTTCTTACTTCCAATTTCATCCAATTCAATTTTAATCCTTCCAGTACAACACCATTTATACAATTATACCATAAAATTAGAAAATCTTACCTTAATTTAATCGGAGGAAATTCTACACTCACTTGCACCAATTGCACCGCTTCTTCTTTCTCGATTCAACACTTTATGTCGCGCCTTCTTGAACGTGTGCAAATTCTTGAAATTTTTAATAGAAAGAAAACTTTTTTTTAAAAAAAAAGGGCTGCCATGGCCGAACCTTGGCAGCCATGGCTATGGCTTTTCCTTAGCTTTCAATTCTTAAATTTGCAAATAAAATTTACATGGCAAGATTAGTCACAATGTGGCTATATATATCTTGCCCATACATAGGACACGTACTCCCCCCCCCCCCTAGTGAATCATCCACCTATTTTACTTAATAATTGTTTTGCTTTATTTATTTTTATTTTTTAATTAAATCGGGTGGGGCCCACTTTTAACAATTAAATTAATTAATCATTAATCCTTACTTAATAATCTAATCACAATTAATTAGTTCCTAATCTCCAATAATATTTCTACACTAAATAAAATTTATGAATAATTTGTGGACTAATTAAAATTCAAAATTAAAAGTTCCTATTTCATGTCCGAGAATAATTCAGCCTTTAACTTGAGTCGATTTGCTTACGAATAATTCAACGTATAGATATACGGGGTATAACATCCTTCCCCCCTTTAGAACATTCGTCCTCGAATGTTAAACTGGTCCTGAATTTCCAATACTTTCTCAAGTATTCTCTTATTTAATTATGCCCTTCACATACCTCTTCCATTGGTCGATTCGCTATAATTCATTATTATGCATTCCATGCCTTTACATAGCTATTCCTGTAATATCTCCTCTTTCTGGTGCTTCCCGAGGTAATAATTCCACGTCACTGCCTTTACTCTCCTCTTACTTCGCAGTCTGTTGTCAGTTGTATTGCGAGCTCTTCTGTTGAAATCTTACTTTCTTCCTTGTGCGCTTAGTCTTAACTTGACTCCTTATTCTCCTATAGTTATTCCCTTAAGGTATCGTTCCCTTTATCTTACCTCTCAATCTTTAAATATGATTTAATAACGTGCAGACGTCCCTCGTCGGATCATTAGACTTTAATATCCCTGGAGTATCGTATGACTCTGGTAACCTGTGGACCCTTTGCAGGTTCTACGAGTAAAACAAACTTTCCTAGAGGGTAATGTTATATCCCGTGTTTTCACACGTTTGGAAAGACTTGTTATATATTGGATTTTTGTGATATAAGGTCAATTTGATATTTTGTTGAACATAGGAGTTATGCATGAAAGAATAGAGTCATGGAAGTGTGGGACAAGGCTAAGGGCAATTTTGGAATTTTGGAAATTAGTTTCGGGAATTACAAAATATGATTCATAAGCTATTGGGCTCAAAAATTGAATTGAATTGAGGCCCAATTATGGGACCTTGGCCGGCCATCAAAGGCCTTGATCCAAGCCCAATTTAATTGGTCATGTGCTTGGTCATGTGACCAAGCACTTCAATTATATATCTAGAACACTTGTGATAAGAATGAAACAAGAACAAAGCAAAGCAAGAGCAAAAGAGATAGGGGGTTTTGGGTTTGAGGGGGAATTTCACCCACCAAAAATATTGATCCAAAAATTTATTTCTTGTTGATTTCCTACTAAGTCAAGGTTCCTTTGTAACTTGGTAGAGTTGTTTTGGAGTGGGAAGCATTAGAATCACCAAAGTGATCATATCTCCAAGTGAAGAAGACTTGAAGAAAAGGTAAGAATTTCTACCTTTTTATTGTGTTATGAAGTTTTGATTGTGTTGTAGTATATAGAAATGTGTTGATTGTATGGAAAAATGGAAGTTTGCAAAGTGGGTTTGGAATATGAGGTGTAGCCGTGTGTATATATAGGTGGTATACCCACAATGTGTTGAATTCATGTTATATTCTAGTTGTGATTGTGATGAAATGCATAGTGGGATTGAAAGTTGAATGATTTAGTTGAAGTTGACAAAGAGGGTTCTTGGCCGTGTGGTATGTTGGATTTGGGATAAAAATGAATTAAGTTGTTTAGTGTGTTAGTGTGTTATTGTGATGTTTGTAATGTAAATGAAGTTAAAATGATATAAGTTTGTATTGAATTGGAATGTAGAAACTTATGTCGTTTTAGTATGATTTGCCGACATTAAGGAAATGAAGTTGTTTGGTTGTTAATTGTGATGATCATTGATGAATTGGGAAGTTGGAAACATGTTATGAAGTTGTATGCCAAAGATTTGATGTCTTGCATAAGATATGACTTTGACGGAAGGTTGTATATTATGTATATCGAGTGTATAACTTGAGGAAAACGATATGAAATGTTTCTAGAACTATATGGTGATGATCTTGATTGTTGATGAATGTGAAATTATTGATATTAGTGAAAGTTTGGGTTAGAATGAAGGTTATGTCAACTTGTGAGAAAAATGACTAGTTGAAGGATATTTGTGTTTTTAATGATTCATTGTTGATATTGATGTTGTCGTTTGGGTTGTTGTTGATGATTTATAGCCGAGTTGAATTCTCGGGGTGCTATATGTATAGGGGAAGTGCTGCCGAAATTGCGGTAGACAATTATGCCTTAAGTTGAAACTTTGGTATTCATAGCTTACAATTGGTAAACTTGACCAATTGCAGTTTTTCGACGAAACGGGAAGTGAGTTTGGAAAGGCGTAAGGAGCGTGAAAGGTATGTAAAACAACCTCAATTCTTCCCTTGGCATGCCCTTAGTGTGTTAGGGTCGGATCCGGGCCTCGAAGGACCTCTTGGCCCTCGGAATCCGCAAGAGAAAATTTCAGTTTTTCCTTCAGTAGAATTGAACTACTTTGGTACACTTTTCTTGAAATAATGCAACTTTGCTCCAAATTACTTGGAAAGTCATAGAATGCTTGTAGAACCTTCTTAGGTGATACCATAAGCTTAGAGGGCATAATTTGAGCCCGTCGCCTTATTTGTCCCGAGGCGGGCCCACTATTCCCGGTTTTGCCCTTAATGTATTAAAGCTTTCTTTTTAAGCAATTTTTGAAAGAAATGTTTTGATTACCCTACTAATCGCCTAACGAACATTGTTTTAAATATTCTATTAAATCTTATAAATTATTTTGACACCCGGAATGACTTCGGGAAAGTTATACTTTTGTAATTTATTATGATATCCGAAATGCATTTATTATGATCCCGTCCGACTCCATTGGATCTGTTTGGCTTTGATACGCTTCATCGAGTCTTTGAAAACATTTATGATATTTTTAAATTGCATTAGTCTCTCACTACTCCATTCGTGGATGCCCCAATGTTTCCCACACTGAGCCCGGGCCAGGATATGTTGTCAAGCGTGATTCTCTGCATTGTTCGCCGCGTCCCGATGTGAGGGGGCAGGTATACGCGTACATGGGTCTGTGGAGTATGATGTGCCATGTCCGCCTATTCTGATCTGATCTGTTATGGCCATTTTGATATGACATTTTATGATACGGGGCCACGCCCCTTTTTCTGATTCCTCTGTATTGTGGCACCAGCGTCGGGAGGGTGGCCACGTTCTGTCTGCTGAGTGCCGTGGCAGGGACCGGATATGATATGACATATGTTTCTGTACACATTCTGTCTGTTTTGGAAATATGCATTTGACACTCTGGATTTTGTGCTTATTTTCTGAAATCATTATGATTTGACTTCTGTGATTCCGCTTTACATATTCAGTACATATTTCGTACTGACCCCCTTTCTTCGGGGGCTGCGTTTTCATGCCGCGCAGGTACAGACGAAAGGTTCGCTGATCCATCTGTTTAGGATCCCACTTCTGCTATTTTGGGGCGCTCTCTTCTTCAGAGCCCATCTTTTCGTACAGTCTGTCACTGCTATCTGGATATGTACATTGTTCTGGGTATGACGGGGCCCTGTCCCGTCTTATGATTATGATATGTTCTGTAGAGGTCTGTGGATATATCTGTGTGGGTTCTGTACATATGTTTGGGATACTTTGTTCTATGATGGCCTTATCGGCCTATGTGTGCCAAGTCTGCTTTTTATGCTAAATTCTGTAGCGTCCACTAATATTATTATTATATTATTTTGTTAATATGCTAATTTGGGTATCGGGTACGTATAGGTGCCCAGCTAGGGCACTGGTCGCGGCCCACGGGGTTGGGTCGTGACAGGTAACATTTTTGTACCCCAATATCCTTGCTTTACTCCGCTGTTACAGTCCATATTCTGGAATCCTCAGCATCATATGTCACTTTTTAACTTTCTTTTAAAGGTCTTTAACTATCACTTGCTTTTACTTCTTGATCTCGATCTTTAGGGTTGGCTATCAAATAGCGCTAGGGTCCCCTCATATTATAACTTTACTGTCATCCAGTAACCAGTAACCCGCTTGTTCTGATTGTCTCGGTTAAGTCATTTCGTAATTTCCCTTACCCTAACTGGCAATGCTTTAAGCATATTATCTCTTGTCGTTTCTCTATTTTTTATTCAAACTCTTCTATTGGCCCTTTTTCTCAAATTTGCTCTTAGTTCTCCTATCACGCATCCTATTGCAATCTTTACACGGGTATGTGTAGGTGCTCAAATCAGCCCGGAAAATACCTTAGCATCGTTCCACTAGTCTTTATGCTTTACCTTGTATTCTTCTCTTGTACCTTTACAATGGTATCGGGGCTCAACTATGGCTTTTGCCCTCAGTACTAATTATATCTCTGTAGTTTTGCCTCAAACCATCTTACACCTTTCTTTGATGTATCCAAAATATCGCAACCGCATTGTTGTTACTGAATTCTTACTCTTCTTATCAAGTACTCGCTTGGTCTCATTCTTAGCATACAAATATTCGTAGGTTGCATAACTATTCGTGTACAATTTGTACAAAGTGCATCCAATCTTAGTCGTAGTCTTTCCTTCTCCTGGCTTATTCTGCTCTACATATCTTATTGTACTAACACTCACTTGCTGTCTATTTCGTCATACTCCTTTCTCTTCCCCTATTCACCATTAATTTTTCTAATATCCTACTATAAGAGACATTTCCTATCCTTTCTCCTTTGCTACTTATATGTCACAATATCATTAGCCAATAACTCCGTTGTCAACATCTTAACTTCTAATCCAGCATAGCATTGCTATCCTTTATAATATCTTTTAAGTTATTTGTTACCATTCTCTTGTCGTATTCTTCCTTTTTATAAGCATTCTCTTTCTAATGTCATATTATACAGAATCTTTACAAATGATCCTTAGTCTTGTCTCAAATACCATCCTGTCTTCTATTCGTTTATCGCTGGCTTTCAGATCTTACCAACTTGTTTCAGCATGGGATCTCATTTGAAGTTTGAGTATCCATATTGGATATATTATAGCGTCAACTGTTTCCATTTATACTTACTTTGCTTTCACCCGGTTCCCCCCTTTGGGGTTGTACTTATACCATATCCATGTCTTTTCTTTATCATTTATAACTTTGATTCCCCACGTACGAAACCTTAACCAAAGCCACATTCCATTTATTCCGATCAGTAATTAGCTAGTGCTTATAGTCGTTTCAAATTCTCAATTAGGTAGCACTTATATTCTGATGATAAGTGTCCCAAGCTTTCTTATAACACTATCTTAATCCTAATGGATATCATCTGTTTCTTCTAATAAACTCACAATACATCAATTGTTTCACAAATCCACAATCCTTGTCCTTTAATGATTTCACTATTTTCGAGGTGAGGTCACAGATACGCAATACTCTTTTATGCCTCATACTCTTTCTCTCTTGTAATATATCCAATGCTAACTTCTAACTTACTCAAAATCATATCAAATTCGTCTTAATAGTGGTATTGTCTTATCACCTTTTCGTCGTACTACACCTTACGTTTGTAGCGATATATTTCCCTTTACGTCTGTCTTGAGTGCTTCCTTTAGTATTCCTTTCATTTCTCCAGTCTATGTCCATCTTTTATTGTGTGCACGAGGAATCTCATGCTACTCCTATATCCTTCGGTAAACACTATTTCTACATAACCCCTTTCTCATTTTCAAAACATATTCTGTTCATCCCTATTTGTTCTTATCATACCAGTCATTTCTGGCATTCATTCTGTCTAGTTGCTCATCTTCCTTTAGGTTGGTCTTTCACAACTCTGTCGCTTATATTACTCATTTTCTTAGCTATACATGTCATAACGCATCGCTACACTGTAATCCCACTCGCTTTCTTCTTATCTCCTTTTTCTATTAACTCTTCTCTTCCTGTGCTCGCTTTTACTTTCGTTACCACTTGACTTCTATTATGAACTTTCCCTATAGGACTTGTAGGTCTTTCTTATTCGTTCTACATCTGCTTTTTCCGTTTCACACTAATCACATCATATTCTTTAGTTACTTCCTTGCTAGGATTTACTCATTTGTATAACAATCCTTATGGTATTCACATTACATCCTGTTCGTAATCCATCCTATAACGTAACACTCCTTAACCTTATTCACGATTCATACTATGTTTTAATTACACTTTGTAGACTTGGCGTACTTAACCCTTCACCCTTTTTGATCGATCTTACCCTTAGTATCTCACAAGCAGTCTTATCAATACCTTCATAATTTGTCATAACTCTTCCTCCTCCGTATTTTTATCTCAATCATACTACTACTCCTTTTAACTGTAAACTCGTCGTAATTTATCCCCACTTACCGGTTCACTCGATACCTCAATAAAATGTTTTGTTAAAAGTTGCCACCTTTTTCTAAATCATCCCTTAGTATCACAAACCCTTCCGAATCATCCTAGCATTTCATCAATAACACGTGGAACACATGATCCATGACAACTCACAAGTTTGAGTTTTCCTTCCACAAATTCTATTTCCAATTAGTTGATTAAAAACTAATAAACTCAAGGACATGATGAAATGCTACCTCGAGAACACAAGAACACTCACACTCCAAGGTTACGTCACCATGAAGCTGTTATATCCCATATTTTCATATATTGGGACGTTTTAAACTAAACATGACAAGTTAAAGACCAGACTATTTTAAGATACGGAGTAGAGATTTTAACTTCCGGTTTCGTTTCAAGTCATAATTCAACTACAATTTCGTTTGGCATTGATATATTAATGAAAAGTGGGATTAAACTAACCATTAGTGGGATTGGGAACCAAAAACAAATCTGCCCATATTGTTTTCCATGTGTAGCCTAGATTAGTGCCATGGTCAAAGGTTATTGACCCAAGATTAGTGTGGTACACATGTCCAAGTCTTGTAGGGAATACACATAATGAAAAATCAGATTTACTCCACAACTCACTACACCATTTCAACACTTACAAGTTAAGAACACATAGAGAGAGAAAAGGAAACTCTTGACCTAGAGTTAGTCGAAAGTGAGGTCCAAATTTGTCCCAAAAAAATCAGTTTTCTTCCTCAAATCAACTCCTCATTTAGTGTACAAGAATATGTAGTAGTTGTTGAAACGAAACCAAGAAGTGAAGCACCTCAATAGTGTTGAAAATTCGTCCAAAGTGAAGAACAAGATTGTAAGGTAAGAATGCTTATTGTTCTTGTGTTTCATGACGATTTGAATGTATAGTTCATGCATGATTGTTGTTGGATTGTTGTTGTAGTTGAAGTAGAGAGTTAGCCATGAGTATTGGTAAAGTCATGGTTGATATCATTTTGCTTGTATTGTTGATGAATTGAATATGTATCAACATAAGTAAATGAACAAAGGTTGTAGAAGTTTGTTTGTGATGTGGCATGTTGGATATTGGACTGTTTTTCTAAAAATTAAAGTGAGCCATGGGTTGAAGACTCTAATGAAATCATGTCTAATCTTCTTGTACATGTATTGGAAATGGATTGAATGTGTTGTAGTTTGGATAAAAGGATGAAAATCATGAAGTTGTTGGACTAGTGTTAAAGCCGTGTAAAGGGACTGTTTTAGGGGAGATTATGGACTGTTTTGTGCCACATTTTGATTGTTGTTGTTATGGACATTGTGGTGTATTGTATGCATGTTAAATATGTGAATTAAGGTGCTAAAGAAATGAATTATGTTGAAGCATACAAGCTGTCCAAAACAGTGGGCTGTTTTAGTGCTAGAGGTGAAATTGTATGTGTTGAGTGTTGATTCTTGTTATGAACGTTTAGTGGAAGTGAAGCATAATGATTCAAGTTGAAATTGATATGAATTGTGGGCTGTTGTAAGAATGGAAATGATGCTAAAACAGTTCCAAGAATCATGAAAGTAATGTCATTAAACATATTGTTGTCGTTGTAAGGTTTTTGTGTCGACAAGGTAGTTGTTTGCGTACGAATTTGGTGATATATTTATCGTGTGAATGCTGGTCGTATTTTACTGAAATTATATGAAATGAAGACATGAAATAATGTGTAAGAATCATATGTGGTTTTCTTGGTATGTCCGTAAACGTTTGCAAGAATTCCGGGCACCTTTATGTTGTTGGTTAGGGACTGTTTTAGGCGTGTTGTTGATTAGGGACTGTTTTGGACGTGTTGTGGTTAGGAACTGTTTTGGACATGTTGTATTCTTTAAATTGGAAATACTAATGATAGTTAAGAATATATATTGTATTTACGTTGTTTGGGTTGTTGTAAAGTTGTTACACGAAAACGTTAAGGCTACGGATTATTAGGAGTAACTTGAGAATGTAGTAGCCGTATGTGAATCGTTATGGAATGTTGTGAATGTGGGCTATTTGGAATGTTATGTGGGCTGTCCGGATTGGTATTGAACATATCATTATTGATGTTGGGGTGGTTGTATGTAGTTGATTTGAATGCGAACGAAACGTCGTCTAAATGTTTGAAAGGGATTGTTGACGTTAAAGTACGTATTGAATTCCCTCGTAGACTAATTGTAGCTCTTGATATCTTGATATAGGATAAGTGTTTTTGGGCAGCAAGTACAATTTATAATACGACTAAACGCTAAAGGTATGTAAAGCCTATTCCTTCTTTCTTTTGGCATGTCCTAGACGTAAGTATGAAACGATATGAACCTTGGGGTAAATTCTATTCTCTAGTTCCATGTATGACTTATGATTCTATATTTTATTAAGGTTGTTGTCATGTGCCTAAAATATGAGTGACTAATGAATAATGCATGAAAGTTCCTATTCTTAAAGAATTGCACAACTAGAGACATACTTGACTTTTAAAAGCTACATCATGTTAAAGTGATACATGTACATGAAATCTGAAACGTTTCTTGTAATAGTTTGTTATGAGACTTAAAATGAACTGAATATGAATATTATTTTGACACTTTAGAGCTGGTTAGTTGCTTATCCATTGAGTCTAAAAATATGAATTGCATATATGTGGTTGCTCATTATTCTGCTCGTGCTTACCGCTATATCCTTCACTGAGTCCCGGGCCAGGACACGTTTTCATGCGCATGTTTACTACATTATTCACCGAGTCCCTCATTAAAGGGCCGGGACACGTTATATATATATATGATGATATGATGATATGATAATGTGATGATATTATGATATGGAGATGGCGGCCAGGACGGCATATATTCCTTATTACCGAGTCCCTCATTAAAGGGCCGGGACACGTACATGTTTATGTTTATGATTCTATGATTATAATTACCGAGTCCCTCATTAAAGGGCCGGGACACGATATATATGTTATATACAGAATGATTATGCAGCTTTGATTACAAAACTCTATAATGACATTGATATGAGAATTATATAGATGGAATATGTTCAAAGGCAAGTTTTATGAAAATTCTGGTTGTTGCATTGAGTCCTACATACCTTGTCTCAATATAAGTCTATTATTATGTTTCAAGATTTACATGCTCAGTACATATTCCGTACTGACCCCCTTTCTTCGCGGGTCTGCGTTCATGCCCGCAGGTACAGACGCTCGTTTTGGAGATCCGCCGGCTTAGGATACCTATTCAGCTATTTTGGACTGCTCCTTTGTTCCGGAGCCTAGCTTGTGGTATAACTTCCTTTGTTGTATATATAAGTGTTTATTCGGGTACGGCGGGGCCCTGTCCCGCCATATGATACGGTCATTACTCTTAGAGGTCTGTGGACATCGGTGTGGGTCTGTTTGTAGTTGTTGATGCGTTTTACGTCTACGACTTATGTTTGGGGCGTGCCCATTCGTAATGGCAGCCTTGTCGGCTTGCATATGTATGTATGTTTGTTATTTTGTATATCGTGGCAGCCTTGTCGGCTTGCGTAGGAATATATATATATATATATATATATATATATGTTGTTGTTTAAAAAGTGCAACTCCTCAGGAGACAGGTGCCTAAGACAAACAAAACTTGACAGCTTAAAAATAATGTCCTATTTTTTTTTTATGTACAAATGAGATCATGACATGCTAATTGCAAATGACTACAGTTAATAGATAATATGACTGTCCAAATCGGGCAGTAGTCACGGCCTACGGGGTTGGGTCGTGACAGAAGCATCCTCCGAAACTACACAAGAAGAAGAACTAGAATCCGACAAACACCACGGGACTTCTGTCGCTTAATTCACATAGTTTACCCTCAGAATTCTCTTTTTTTTCTGGGTCATGAACGAACTATTTAGTTTAAAAACTACTTGCCCTATGCTTTGTACTCTTCCAATAAAGTGAAACTTAATTGCCGGACGTTTTGCCCTTCAACATAAGCTTTTTCTAAGGAAAAAATGTGGCTGGAAAGTATTCTGGTCCATTCAAATGAATCCCAAACTTTGCTGCTCATAGATGCTTTTTTGAGATAAAATTTCCCAAGTAAGAATGGTGCCCCTCACGAATGACACGGAGGGTATCTCTTAAAGCTTTAGTCCAACATAATAAATTTACCATATCGATATCGACCTCAGAATTACTATTACTATCAATTCAACCGTTAAATTTATTCCTCGAAGTCAGACATACTTGCAACTTAGCCAAATCTTATCATTACTGTTGACATGACCCTTTAAGAATATTACGAACTTATATCTTATTCTCTTCTTTTTCCTATTTCTGGGAAAATTTGGGCAGAGTTTCCTCTGTACTTCTTACTATCCCAAAACCTGCACGCAGGAAATACCAACAATGCCTCACAGGGCCAACATATATACGCATATATCATATCGTATCATAACCACACAGGGCTCCCAATTTCCAATAAAAAGTATAAAGGTGTCGGAACTTACCTCACATATCGCACCTCGAGATGTACCTGATCCTTTAACGATCTATCCTGTTATACCTTCCGATCTACCTCCCCTTTCATTCTTCAACTTTACATGTCGATCATACCTCAATATTCTTACCTTATCCGACATGCCTCTTTCGCACCGTTACTTACCTGTGTACTTTGTAACTTCCAATATCACCAGTCACTTCCTTCTGTCGATGTCGTTCTTCAACTGAAATCAAAGGTTAGTATAAGGAATTTCATTTCCTATGGCTTGGCTCTATCGCACGATCTTAGATATGAAAGAAAGGTAACATCCTAAATGTCCTGTAGCTTCCTGTTTATAGATGTGGAATTACACAACACACCGATAAACAAGACTCTACTAGACACGGTCTGTAGGCACTCCGAGGACAAATTGCTCTGATACCACGTTTTTCACGATCCAACCCCGTGGGCCATGACTAGTGCCCGACCTGGACACCCGTATACGTACCTGTTAGATATAGTCATACAGAATCTAAGAACAATATGGAAACTTGTAAAGGACTCCAAGGTTCATAACGTCGTCATATATATATGTCCAGATAAACTGTCTCCTAAGGAGTCACAACTGATCAAATCATAAAATGATCCGCAAGCCGACAAGGCAGCCACTACACATCAATATCATGTCATATGCTAGCCGACAAGGCTGCCATTACAGACGAACATATACATAGCACAACGTATAGACACAGCTGAACAGAACTTAAGCACAACCCACACATATGTCTACAAACCTCTAAGAGTATCGATAGCGAAATGTGACGGGACAGGGCCCCGCTGTACCCCTGGATAAACATATACATACATATCATAGGATCTGTACCAAAAGGCTACACTCCGGGACAACGGAGCCCTCCAAGACAGCTGAGTAGAAGTCCTATTCTGAAGGATCACCAAACCGACTATCTGTACCTGCAGGCATGAAACGCAGCCCCCCCCCCCCCCCCCCAAAAAAAAGGGTTAGTACGGAATATGTACTGAGTATATAAATCATGAAATACAGTAAAAAGGATCATAACTGAAATAGGGAGTGCAGGAGACAAGGATAACATCCAGAATACCAAAACACTTGCCTTTTGAAACATAAATCATGCATGTCAATATCATATATCATACCCGGCCCATTATGGGACTCGGTGACATGATCATATCATCATCATATATATATATATATAACGTGTCCCGACCCACTAGTGAGGGACTCGGTGAATAAAGTCATCATATACCATCCTGGCCGCCATAAACATATAATCATATAATCATATATATATAACATGTCCCGGCCCTCTAGTGAGGGACTCGGTGAACAATGCAGTGAAACTGTGCACGAAAAAGTGTCCTGGCCCGGGACTCAGTGAAAGATATATTGAGGCATGCACGAGCAGAGTAGTGAGAAACCATATGCAAGTTAAAACACATCTGAGACTCGATAGAATAATCAAAACGAGCTATCATTTGAAAATCAAGGCAACAGTCATATCAAGTACCTTTCGAATATCACTATGTATTGTTATATCTCGTATTTTTATACGTCGAGTTATTCTCAAGAGAATCGACTCAAGTTATAGACGGGATCATTTTCGGACACGAAATAGAAACCTTTAATTTTCAATTTTAAATTAGAACATAAATTGTGTATAAATTTTAATTAGTGTAAAAATATTATTGGAGATTAGGGATTATTTAATTGTGATTAGATTATTAAGTAAGAATTAGTTATTAATTAAATTAATTATCCAAATCACTATGTGTGGGCCCCACCCGAATTATTTTAAAAAAATAGATGCCACCTTAGGAGGGCACATGTAGGGCCTAGGAAACACATATATAACTCAGCAAATATGACTCATAGTCATCACTTTCATCATTTTCAAGACAAAAAAAGAAAGAAGCAAAGTTAGAGAGGGAGAGAGGCATTCGGCCATGGCAAATTCCAGCCTAGAGAGAGCTTGCGGAAGAGAGGAATTAAAGTGTTAATTTTTTGTGAACATCCAAGTGATTATCAAGGTTAAGGAGCCAAGTTTATTAAGGTAATATTTAATCTTTTTTATACACGTTTTGGAGACAATTTAACCTTGTATAAATTGGTAGGTCTGTGATGAATATAAGGAGTTATAAATGTTGATGTGAAGGATAAATTGAGCTGTGTAGGGGGCTGTTCTAATTAAGCATGGAGAATTAATTTTTAAGTTTCATTATGGTTGTTGTTATCATGGACTATATGGTAAAAGAATGAAAGAATTAGATGGTTAAGGTTGAAGTTGTGTTGTTATGAACATGTTGTTATCCTTGTTAAATTGAAAAGATTGAAGATATGACTATGTCTATATGTTGTTGTTGGTATTTCTGTGTTAACAGGAGGGTAATTGGAAATTCGGGTTAGGCGAATATATAGGGGAAATGTTGCCCGATTTTCGTTAAGTCTTTAACTAATGGAAAAACCTAAACGAGAATGTTTAAGCTAAAGGGTAAGTTCTATAAGAAATGGACTACAGATTTATGAACTAGAAAGTATAGTTACTGACGATAACGTTACTTTTATACTAAATAGGCTAAAAGAGCGACAAAGCGAACGGATTTGCGATTAATCGTTAACAGGTATGTAAAGTTATCCCTTCTTTCTTTTGGCATGTCTTAGATTTAAGCGATGAATGATATGAGCTTTGGGGTAATTATACTCATAAGTCTTGAGTGTAATTCATGATTCTTATTCGCTTCTTGATATTAGAACTCTTAAGTAAATGAGCTATTGCCCCTCGAGTCCTCTATACGTTGGATAATAGTTGAGATGTAAAAGTTCCTATTCTTAAGACTCTATGATGATTAATTTCCTTGACTTTCAATAGTTGTTTCGCATTATCTTGACACATGACATATGATTCCCGAGGCTCTATTTGATATAGTTCATATTGACATTCAAAGAGTACTTAACATGACTATTGCCTTGATATTCGAGTGTTGGTCAGTCTACTTACTCTATTGAGTCTCAGATGATGATTTAGTTGTATATGACTACTTATGATATTCTACTCGTGCTTACTGTTATTGTATCTTTCACCGAGTCCCAGGCCGGGTATGTTATCGTGCACAGTTTCACTACATTATTCACCGAGTCCCTTACTAGAGGGCCGGATACATTATATGATGATATGATGATATGATGATGTGATGATATGATAGTATGATTATTTACCTAGTCCCATAATGGGCCGGGTACGGTATACGTGTACACGACTTTATTCATCGAGTCCCTTACTAGAGGGCCGGGTACGGTATATGTATATGATGATATGATTATGGCACCGAGTCCCATAATGGGCCGGGTACGGTATATGATAATGGTATGCATGATTTTGTTTTGTAAGGCACAAGTACAGTGATTTCTTGATTATTATCCTTGTCACCTGGAATCTCTACTTCAGTTATGATCTTTCTTATTGTATTTCATGCTTTATATACTCAGTACATATCTCGTACTGACCCCCTTTGTTCGGGGGGGGGGGGGGGGGGGGGGGGGGGGGAGGGGGCGCTGCATTTCATGCCCGCAGGTGCAGATACTCGCTTTGGTGATCCGCCAGCTTAGGACTTCTATTCAGCTGTCTTGGAGTGCTCCATTGTCCCGAAGCCTAGACTTTTGGTACAGACCCTTTTTATGTATATATATATGTTCATCCAGGGGTACGGCGGGGCCTTGTCCCGTCATATGTTACTGTTGATACTCTTAGAGGTCTGTAGATATATGGGTGGGTTGTGTATATATGTTGTTCAGTTATGTCTATATGACTTATATTTTGGGACGTTCCAATTCGTAGTGGCAGCCTTGTCGGCTTGCGTATATACATATTTTGGGATGTTGTATGTAGTGACAGCCTTGTCGGCTTGCATATGTATAGTTGGGACGTTCCCACACGTTATGACAGCCTTGTCGGCTTGCGTACTATGTTATATTTTGATGGTTGTGACTCCTCAGGAGACAGGTGGCTTTGATATATATATATATATATATATATATATATATGTGACAATTTCGAGACAACGTTTCGTCTGTATAAGTTCCATATTATGTTTAGTTGCAGATTGATTATGGACAATAGGTGTGTACACGAGTGTCCAGCTCGGGCACTAGTCACACGACCTACGGGGTTGGGTGTGACAAAAGTGGTATTAGAGCAGTTCATCCTCGGAGTGTCTACAGACCATGTCTAGTAGTGTTTATCGGTGTGTTGGGCACCACATCTATAAACAGGAAGCTACAGGACATTTAGGATGTTATCTTTCCTTCTTATTCAAGATCGTGCGATAGAACTATATTATCAGGATAATTCTCCCCCCCCCCCCCCTAACAGATTATTATGTTTACAGATATGCCTCCAAGGAAAGCGACAGCTGTCCAGAAGGGCAAATCGGTAGCCGGAGATACCAGCCAGACTCAGAGAGTTACTAGAGCCCGTGCCCAGATTATGCCTGAGATTGTGTTCCAGTCTGCGAGTTCTGCTACACCACCACTTCCAGAGGAACCTAGGGCAGCGACAGCTCCAGGTCAGGGGGCGGCCCCACCGCCAGCTCCCGAGGTTCCAGTACCTGAGCCTCCAGCTCCTCAGCCAGCTAGTAAGCTCATGATTCTTAATACGCCACGATTGTATTAAATCCCACATATGACGAGGAAGCCTATAAAGATAAATGTGATGAATCACGATAATAGTAATAATGATGTTGATGACGATTATGATAATGATGAAAATCGTAAAGACGTTGATGAGCTATTATGTATATGTGTCTATGTATGACTATTATAGAACCCTGAGCTTATGAGGCCGGGTAAGATATGTAAATAAGTATTTATATGATTACGTAACGCGCGCACACCTTTGCAAATGGTACGGATAACCCTGACGCCTTGGTAGGGCCAGGTAGATGTGACCCTGAAGCCTTGGCAGGGCCAGGTATGAGTAACCTTAAGCCTTTGTTGGCCAAGTACGTATGAAACACCGATCCTCCATGGTCGGGTATGCTATTGAAATACTATGTATATGATATGATGATGTATATGATATAGAAATGAGTATGAATATGAATATGATACGGCATGAATATGAATATGATACGATATGAATGTGAATAAGGTTATGTATACGAATACGGGTACTAATATGGAACAGATACGATTATGGACACGGATAATGACGTATGAGCACAAATACGCATTTGAATGGAAAGTTCCTATGAAAGGCAAGTAAGTGCCCATGACGATGATATTACCATCTCCCATCTTGTGCTACTTTTCATGATGTTCATTATGCTTCTATATTGATATTGATCATGCTTTACATACTTAGTACATTCTTCGTACAGACGTCCTTTTGTTTGTGGACGCTGCGTCATGCCCGCAGGTGCACAGGGAGACAGGCTCGATCCATAACGATATTCTCAGAGACTACCTGGCAGAGCTCCATTTCATTCGGAGCCATAGCTTTTGGGCTCTTATTCTTTTGTGTACATAATTATGGGCATAGCGGGGTCCTGTCCCGCTTGTGTGATATGTTATATTCTTCTTAGAGGCTCGTAGACATGTGAATATGGTTAGATGTGTCTGGCCTTGTCGGCCTATATTTTGTATATTATTTTGATAGCCTTGATGGCTCATGTACATTTACGTGGTATAGATGCCAACCATGATATGAAAGCATTGTCATCCAATGGGAGTAGCATGAATGGTGATTAGAAATGTATGTTTAATTATGTGGCTCACCTAGATGTTATATGAAGTGTAAGCCAAGGGGTGCCCGGGGTGGGCTAGCATCGGGCGCTCATCGCGGCCCTCTAGACGGGTCGTGACAGTAGACTAGTAGATTGTAGCACATACTCTCTTGCATCAATAATTTTCCTTACTACCCATGTAGCAGATTTTGGAATGGTGCAAGAATCCACTGATTCATGCTTCAAATAATAGCAGTGAATCCACTTAATCCAAAGACAATCCTTCTTCTCAGATATGGCCTAAAGTTGCTCCACTACCACCGCTTTGTTCCATTGACATAAGTTGATTACATTTTGACCCCATGCTGCTTTAGGGTGACAGGTCTTGTCCCATGAAACAAGAGCTTTCTTAGATAAAGGAGCAGTTCCCGTCCATAAGAAGGTTCTGCAAATGGCTTCAATCATTTTCATGACTTTCTTTGGCAGGAGAAAGATCTGAGCCCAATAGGTTGGCATACCAAAGATCATTGCTTTTATCAACTGCAACCTGCCAGAATAAGAGAGCAATTTAGATGACCAACACTTAATTCTATCTGTAATCTTCTCCACCAGTGGAACGCATTGACTGATAGTAAGTTTCTTAGATGATATAGGGACACCAGGAGTGTTCCTTTCGTGAAGCCCAAGGTGCTAAGTATCTCCTGTTTCAAGTCATCTTTTACTCCAGACATATAGATTGAGCTTTTATCAGCATTAGCCTGGAGTCCAGAGGTAGTTGAGAATCTGGAAAATGCTTCTTGGAGTAACTTGATAGAAGGAATATCAGCTTTGGAGAACATCAATAAATCATCTGCAAAGCAAATGTGGACCACCCCTAGTCGTTTGCATCGAGGATGGTATTTGAACAGGGGATTTGAAGCAAGTAAACTGAATTCCCTTTGTAGGTATTCCATAGCAATCACAAAGAGGCACGGTGACATGGGATCACCCTGTCGAAGTCCTCTTTTCCCCTTGAAAGGCTTTGTTAGTCCACAAGTTATAACCAACGCATAAGAGACTGAAGAAATACATTTCATAATCCACTTAATAAACTTATGTGGAAATCCAAGTTCAGCCAGCATATGATGTAAAAAGCTCCATTCAATGGAGTCATAAGCCTTCCTCAAATCTACTTTCATAACACATCTAGGAGATAGTCCCTTCCTAGTATACCATTTGAATAGTTCATGAATAAACAAAATATTATCAACAATGCTCCTACCTTCAATGAATGGAGATTGAGAGGGGCTAATGATGGTACCAATGAAAGACTTGATCCTATTAGTAAGGACTTTAGTAACAATTTTATAAAATGTAGTGCAACTGGCTATAGGCCTGTAATCCTTTACTTGGGTGGGATTTGGAATTTTAGGCACTAAGGTGATGGCAGTGCCACTGAAGGCTTGTAACATCTTTCCAGAGTGAAAGAATTCCTTGGTAGCTCTCAGAATGTCCTCTTTAACCATATCCCAATTCCTGGAAAAGAACTCTACAGGATAGCCATCTACACCAGGAGCTTTATCATGAGGCATCTCCTTGATGGCACTTAAGATCTCCTGGTCAGTTACTGGTATGATCAAGGCACATTTCTGTTCATAAGATAGGCAGGGTCATTTCCTGATGGTAACTGAATTAGGACAAGGAAGTTCTGTAGCAGCACCACCCATTAAGTGTTATATCCCGTATTTTTTAACGTCAGATTAATTGCTGAGGTGGGACCCACACATCGAGATTTTTTTGGGACATCTGAAAATTCATATGAATCACATATGAGAAGTTAAACACAACTCAAGAAGGACCCTTGGGCCAAATCAAAGTGGAAGTCCTCCAAACGAATATTTTTAAGAAAACATTTTCGGGTGATCTGACTTCAAGGGGCAAAAACGGTATTATAAGTTTAGAATTTGGAAGCGTACCAAGATATAGAAGTTGTAGATAATTGAATTAGCTTTCCAACCATAGGTCGTGGGTGCCCAGGTGACTTCGGTACAAGGAGATATGAACGTTTTAAGGTCGAAAGGTCAGTGGGCTAGGCCCAACTCGGGACCAAACCGAGTTGGCCCAAAAAAATCAAAAAAAATAATAAGGTCCAAAATTTGTGAGGCCCAACCGGCCATGGTTATGGCCCAAGCCCATATTAAATAAAATTTGGTCAATAAATAAGATGACTAAGTCATCTTATTCCTCATAATGTTCTAGAAATTTCAAGAAAAGCAAGAACAAGAGAGAGAGGAGAAAAACTTAAGGCCATTTCGGCCAAGAGCAATTATCACAAGAAAAATTTGAAAAAATTCTCCAAAAATCATTTTCTACCAAGTAAAGGGTGATTAACAAGGTGGAGTTGTTGTTGGAGCAAGAAAAATTCAAAATCATACAAGTTGTCAAGTTGTAGTCAAGTGAGAAGTTGAAGAAGAAAGGTGAGTTTTGATCTTGTTTTATGTGTTATATATGGTTTATATGTGTTGTAGTATGCTAAAATGGATGAAATTCATGAAGGAGAGAAATATAGTATATGGGCGTGTATATATATATGTGTGTAGGAGTCATGCTTCAATTATTTTAATTAGTGTTTAGTTGTTATTGTTGTGAATGATATGTGGAAAATGGAAGTTGATTGAGTTTGGAGAGATTGTAGTGGTGTATACATGTTGGAGCCGTGTGAGTGTGCATGGTATATGTGGCCGTGTATACTTGATGTATAGTCGTGTATATTGGTGAGTTGTGAAAGAATAATGAGCGAGTTGTAATTAATATCTTAATCGCTGTGTTGTAGATGTTATATCGCAAATAAAGACTTGATAAGTTTGGTGAAGTATTGGCAATTGGAAGTTTGTGTAAATTGAAAATAATGTTTTTGTATGGAAGACATGTAATGGTATTACTATGATGTTGTTGGAATATATTTATTATAAGGTTATTGTTGTTTCATTGGAATTGGAGAGTATTGAAGGAGGTAGAATGTTAATTGAAGTGTTGGAATGCACCTTGAATGGAATATGTGAATTTTTAGTGTGATTGTTGAATTATGTTAAAAGTTTGGCCGGGTTTGAATTCCCGGATTGTGATTGATGAGAATTTGGCTATGTTGAATGTTGAGGATGGTATATTTACAGAGGAAGTGCTGCCGAAATTTCGGTAGCCAAGTGGTTCCTTAAGATTCTAACTCTAAGTACCCTAATGAAAGTTTGGGTAAATGTGACCAATTTGCAGATTTTGACGAGATTGCAACGTGAATTCGGAATAGCAAAAGAAGCGGAAAGAGGTATGTAAGGCTTCACCCTTCTTTCTATGGCATGTCTTAGTTGAAATAAGTTGGGTACGAGCCTCGGGGACAACTCGGTTCCCCGGAATCCGTACCTAAAGTTTTCCACTTTTTGTTCAATAGAATTGAACTAGAAAGTGTGCAAATGATGGAAAGACCTCTTAAACCCCTAGAACTTGCATAAGTGGGACCCGATTACCCTAGGACCCTCACAAGTAATGACATGACACGTAATATATGTAAATCATATACGTCACCCCATCCGGCCCGAGGTGGGCCCGCTACTCTCGGATTTTTCCTTACAGTCTTGCTTGACTTACTTGAAGTGAATCCAAAGGGAACCTTTGATCCCGATTTCGTTACCAAATGATAAATACTATGACTCCTCTAACGAGGGCACTTCCATGACGATAATGATAACAATGATGTTAGATAAGAGAATATGCCTATGATACGTACTACCGGAACGACTCTATGACTAAGATGACTAAGCTAAGTATCTTATGTAAACATGAAAATGATAAACTAATTTTTGAATCTTATTTATATTTCCTAGCTATGACTTTATTTTCTAAAAGATTTCAAAGTCTATGAACCGTCATCTATGATGCCCCGATTTCATTCTACGTTTACTTTAATATTATTCCCCGTTGGTAGTCTCACCTTAAAATACTCGTTCCTTCAAGGTGAGACAAAGCGATCACGAGCATTCTATAATATAATTAGAGGTCACCGACCTTACGTCACTCCGATGACTACATGATTCTTCTTTGGGCTTTCCTGCGTGCCTATGAGACATATGTATATAGGATACGTAAATGCATATAAGACATGTAAATGTATGTAAGATATGTGTATATATTTTTTTAAAACATGCACATGACGAAAGAGCTAGAGCGCTATAGACGCTGATGTACCTACATGACACACGTATATGTATATGATAAAAGCACCAGAGCGCTATAGACCCTGATGTACCTACATGACACACGTATATGTATATGATAAAAGAGCTAGAGAGCTATAGACGTTGATATATGTACATGATATATGCATATGTATACGGGGGAAATGGAGGTAAGGGCAGAGCGTTATGAACGCATATCCACCTGATCAGTTGGCATTACATGATATGATATCGTCCCGGACGCGGGATGTGTATATTTATGGTTAAATGGATCGGCTGCCGACGCCTCGGCAATATGAGATGTCCTATTTTATATGTATATGTATATGAACAAGGAAAGATTCTTAAAGGAAAGCTAAGTACGCATAGCACCTGCCAAGGGCATATATATATACAGGTTATGTTTCTATCCCAGGACATGTGTTGTAACTCTCTTATGTCATTATACATGATTCATATTTTCTGTATATTACTATTGTCACGACCCAACCCCGTAGGCCGTGACTTGTGCCCGAATTGGACACTCATATTTATCTGTTAACTCTAATAATTTATAATTAGCATGTCATGATCTCATTTGTATGTAAGAAGATAGTGAGTTATTTAGATTTGTCAAGTTCTGTATGCCTTAGTCATCCATCTCCCGAGGAGTTGCACTTATCAAACAACAACATTTATATATATTCCTAAGCAAGCTGACAAGGCTGCCACGATATACAAAATACCAAACATACACACATATGCAAGCCGACAAGGCTGCCATTACGACTGGGTACGCACCAAACTTAAGTCAAAACATAAAACGCATCAACAACTGTAAACAGACCCACACCGATGTCCACAGACTTCTAAGAGTAACGACCGTATTATGTGGCGGGACAGGGCCCCGCCGTACCCAAATAAACATATACGGACACAACATAAGGAGGTTATACCACAAGCTAGCTCCGGAACAAAGGAGCAGTCCAAAATAGTTGAAAGATGATCTAAGCTGGCGGATCTCCAAAGCGAGCGTCTGTACCTGCGGGCATGAACGCAGCCCCCCCGAAGGAAGGGGGTCAGTACGGAATATGTACTGAATATGTAAAGCTTGAAACATAGTATAGACTTATATTGAGACACGGTACATAGGATGCATTGCAACAACAGAATTTCATAAAACTTGCCTTTGAACATATTTCATCTGTATCATTCTCATATCATTGCTATTATAGAGTTTTGTAGTCAAAGCTGCATAATCATTCTGTATAAAACATACATGACGTGTCCCGGCCCTTTTTATGAGGGACTCGGTAATTTAAAATCATAGCATCATAACATAAACATAGACGTGTCCCGGCCCTTTCCTGAGGGACTCGGTAATAAGGAATATGCCCTCCTGGCCACCATCATCTCCATATCATCATATCATCACATCATCATATCATCATCATATATATATACATAACGTGTCCCGGCCCTCTAGTGAGGGGCTCGGTGATTAATATAATAAATGTGCGCACGAAAAAGTACCCTGGCCCGGGACTCAGTGAAGGATATAGCGGTATGCACGAGCAGAATAATAAGCAACCACATATATGCAAATCATCTTTTTAGACTCAAGGGATAAGCAACTAACCCGCTCTAAGTGTCAAAATAATGTTCACCTTCAGTTCATTTCAAGTCTCATAACAAACTATTACAAGAAACGTTTTAGACTTCATGTACATATGTCACTTTAATATGGTATAGCTTTTGGAAGTCAAGTATGTCTTTAGTTGTGCAATTCTTTAAGTATAGGAACTTTCATGCATCGTTCATTAGTCACTCATACTGTAGGTACATGACAATAACATTAGTGAAATATAGATTCATAAGCCATACATGAAACTAGAGAATAGAATTTACCCCAAAATTCATATCGTTTCATTCTTACGTCTAGGACATGCCAAAAGAAAGAAGGAATAGGCTTTACATACCTTTTGCGTTTAGTTGTATTCTAACTTGTACTTGCTGCCCAACAATACTTATCCTATATCAAGATGTGAATAACTACAATTAGTCTACAAGGGCATTCAACACGTATTGTGACATTCACAACTCCTTTCTAACAATTAAACGACGTTTCGTTCGCATTTAACCCAACTAGCGTTACAAGCTAACATGGCTAGTCGTTCTTTCATATATTGATCAAAACTTGTTTAAGCATGACTTAGGGAACTTGGGCAGTCCCTACACCACCCAAAACAGTCTCATACACACGGCAACCCAACACACACATCATTTCCATTCTTACTTAGCAATTTTCCAGTTTTAACTTGCAACAACACAACACTTTTCATGACTTTACTTTCATGAAATCTTGGAACTGTTTTAGCATCATCTTCACTCTTACAACAGCCCACAATCAGTTCAGTTTTAACTTGAATCATGGCATTTTACATTCACTACACGTTTGCAACAAAAACCAACATTCAACACACACAATTTCACTTCTAATCCCTAAAACTGTCCACGGTTTTTGGACTGCCCTTACCCCTCAACATAATTCGTTTCTTGAACACCTTAATTTACATATTCAACATGCATACAATACACTACAATGTCCACAACAACAACAATCAAATTATAGCCCAAAACAGTCCATGAATTCGTCCAAAACAGCCCCCTACCCGGTTTCACCACAACTACTCCAACTTCATGATTTTCATTCGTTTATCCAACTACAATGCATTAAATTCATTTCCAATACATGTTCAACAAGATTAAGCATGACTTCATCAGAATCGTCAACACATGATTCATTTTAAATTCGAGCAAAAACAGTCCAATAGCCAACATGCAACATCACAACCAAACTCCCACAATCTTTGTTCATTTACATATGTTGATACATATTCAATTAACTAACAATACATGCACAATGAAATCAGTCATAAACTCACCTCACACACGGCTCACTCTCTACTTCAACTACAACCACAATCCAACAACAACATGCATGAACTATACATTCAAATCATCATGCAACACAAGAAACAACAAACATTCTTACCTTTCAATCTTGTGCTTCACTTGGCCGAATTTTCAACTCTATTGAGTGCTTCACTTTCTTGTTTCTCTTCAACAACTAATACACTTTCTTACACACTAGATGAGGGATAGTTTTGATGGAGAAAAACTGGAATTTCTGGGCACAATATCACCCCACCCTCTCGGCTAGCTCTTAGCCGAGAGCACCTCTCTCTACTCTTTCTATCTCTAAATGTTTCTTGACTTGTGGTGATGAAAATTATGTGGTGAAGGTGTGGAGTGATCAGACTTTGTGTCAATATGTTCCCCTCATTGAGTTGGCCATGTGGATTACACTAAATTGGGTCAAGATTCTTTGACCAAAGCCTTACATGGCACGGCCAAACAAGGCATAAAGTGGACTGATTTTTTTTTTGTCTTTCCAATCCCACTTTTTAATCCAATTATGGTTAGTTTCATCCCAATTTTCCATTACTAGTTTAATGCCACACGAAAGTTGTGGATAAATTGTGACTCGACACGAAACCGGAAGTTAAAATCTCTACTTCATATCTTAAGATAGTCTTGCCTTTAACTCGTCGCGCTTATTTTAAAGCGTCCCGACGTATGAAAATATGGGACATAACATCCTCCCCCCCTTTAGAACATTCGTCCTCGAATGTTGATTTTTATCCCGTTAGGTTCTATAAGGGTTTTGGGAAGGGTTTCCTCTATTGCTAACATATAAATTGAGCAGACAATTTAACACAATCAAGTAAAGGAGTTTAAATTACCTGCAAATGTGGAAAACAAGTGAGGATATTTCTTTTTCATCTCCTCTTCAGCCTCCCAAGTCACCTCCTCCCTATTATTGTTCCGCCACAACACTTTAACCGACGCCACATCTTTTGTTCGTAACCTCCTGATTTGTCGATCAAGTATGGCAATAGGTTGCTCTTCGTATGATAGCTCCTCTGTTACCTGAATATCGTCTGTAGGGAACACCCTGGAAGGATCGCCTATATACTTCCGAAGCATGGACACATGGAAGACCGGATGTACTGCTGCCAAATCCGCTGGCAGGTCTAACTCGTAAGCAACTTGGCCTACCTTACGAATGACCTGATAAGGTCCAATGTACCTTGGGCTCAACTTCCCTTTCTTGCCGAACCTCATAACACCCTTCATGGGTGACACTTTCAAGAACACCCAATAGCCAACCTGAAATTCCAAGTGTCGACGTCGATTATCCGCATACGCCTTCTGCCGACTCTGAGCTGCCAGTAATCTTTCCTGAATAAGTTTCACCTTATCGACAGCCTGCTGAACCATATCTGGGCCTATCAGCTTAGCCTCGCCAACATCAAACCAGCCTATAGGGGATCTGCATTTCCTGCCATACAGGGCTTCGTACGGCGCCATCTGAATGCTAGAGTGGTAACTGTTATTGTAAGCAAACTCGATAAGCGGCAAGTGATCCTCCTAGCTGCCTTTGAAATCAATAACACAAGCTCTTAACATATCTTGTAGCGTCTGGATGGTACGCTCAGCCTGCCCATCAGTCTGAGGATGAAATGCGGTGCTGAGACTCACCTGTGTCCCCAATCCCTCTTGGAAGGATCTCCAGAAGTTAGCTGTAAACTGGGCCCCTCTATCTGAGATAATAGCTGTGGGAACTCCATGAAGTCTCACTATCTCCTTAAGATACAATCGGGCATAATCCTCAGCTGAGTACGTAGTCCTGACTGGAAGGAAGTGGGCTGATTTTGTCAGTCTATCAACAATAACCCAGACAGAGTCATTCTTCCGTGGAGTGCGAGGGAAACCTGTGACGAAGTCCATATTAATTACTTCCCATTTCCAGGTTGGAATTTCCATCTCCTGCAATAGCCCTCCGGGCTTCTGGTGCTCTATCTTGACCTGCTGACAATTTGGACACTGGGCCACAAATTCTGCTATGTCCTTTTTCATGCCGTTCCACCAGTATAAACACCTAAGATCATGATACATTTTTGTCGATCCTGGGTGAATAGAATAACGAGCATAGTGTGCTTCCCCCATTACCTGCTGCCGCAACCCTGCAACCTCAGGTACACATAATCTGTCTCTGTATCGTAGTACTCCATCGGCTGACATCTTAAATGGGGTCTCATCCTTCTGAAGTGCTGTATCTCTATAATGTACCAGAACAGGATCCTCATATTGCCGTCTCTTTACCTCTTCTACAATAGAGGACTCAGCAACACCTCGTACAATAATGCTATCATTATCAGCATTAGCCAAACGAACTCCAAGACTGGCTAGCTGATGGATCTCACGAACTATCTCCTTCTTTTCTGGTTGTACGCCGGCCAAACAAGCCATAGATTTACGGCTGAGTGCATCTGCTACCACATTAGCCTTTCCTGGGTGATATAGAATATCAACATCATAATCCTTCAGCAACTCTAACCATCTCCTCTGTCGCAAATTCAGTTCCTTCTGCTTAAAAATATACTGGAGACTCTTATGATATGTATAAATATCAACATGCACGCCATACAGATAATGTCTCCATATCTTCAAAGCATGTATCACTGCTGCCAACTCCAGGTCATGTGTAGGATAATTTCTCTCATGTTTCCTGAGTTGTCGGGAGGCATAGGCTATAACTCTGCCATGATGCATCAACACGCAACCCAACCCAACACCGGAAGCATCACAATAAACAACATAGCCATTTGGCCCCTCAGGAAGAGTTAGAACAGGAGCTGTAGTCAACTTATCTTTCAATAATTGAAAACTCCGTTCACAAGCATCGGTCCACTGGAATTTGGCTGGCTTCTGTGTTAGCCTTGTTAAAGGCGCTGAAATAGAGGCAAACTTTTCTACAAATCTCCTGTAATACCCTGCCAGCCCCAGAAAACTACGTACCTCAGTAGGCGTCGTAGGTCTAGGCCAAGTTTTGACGGCCTCAATTTTCTGCGAATCTACCCGAATACCATCTGCTCCAACAATATGCCCCAGAAATGCTACAGAAGTCAACCAGAATTCACATTTAGATAACTTAGCATATAACTTCTGGAGCTGGAGTACCCTGAGTACTGTCCTCAAATGCTCTGCATGCTCTTCTTCCGATCGTGAATAGATCAGAATATCATCAATGAATACAATCACGAACAAGTCAAGGAATGGCTTAAACACCCTGTTCATCAAGTCCATGAACACTGCTGGAGCATTGGTCAACCCAAAAGACATCACTCTAAACTCGT
Organism: Lycium barbarum; assembly: GCF_019175385.1. NCBI lineage: Eukaryota > Viridiplantae > Streptophyta > Magnoliopsida > Solanales > Solanaceae > Lycium > Lycium barbarum. Next base: position 58,797,249 of record NC_083340.1, read on the forward strand.
AATGTCCATATCGAGTCCTGAATGCAGTCTTCAGAATATCTGTCTCCCTTACCCGCACCTGGTGATAACCTGACCGCAAGTCTATCTTTGAAAAGCATTTAGCACCCTGCAACTGATCAAATAAATCATCAATCCTGGGGAGGGGATATCTGTTTTTATCGTGATTTTGTTCAGCTCCCTATAATCAATGCACATTCGCAGCGACCCATCTTTCTTCCGTACAAATAATACTGGTGCTCCCCAAGGTGATGTACTGGGCCTGATGAAACCCTTTTCCAGCAAATCTCTCAGTTGCTCCTTCAATTCTTTCAACTCTGCAGGTGCCATTCCGTAAGGAGGAATAGATATAGGTTGAGTGTCTGGCAATACATCTATAGTGAACTCTATCTCACGTTCAGGAGGAAGGCCTGGAAGTTCATCTGGAAATACACCTGGAAATTCATTAACCACCGGGACAGATTGTAGAGTCGGTGATTCTGCTTTCAAGTCATGCACACGAACCAGGTGATAAATATAGTCTTTTCTAACCATCTTCCTTGCCTTGAGGTATGAAATAAACTTACCCCTCGGCGATGCTGTGTTCTCCCTCCACTCTATAATTGGTTCCCCTGGAAACTGAAACCGAACTAATTTGCCTCGGCAATCAACGTTAGCATAGCAGGAAGCTAACCAATCCATCCCCATAATAACATCGAACTCAGTCATAGCTAACTCTATAAAATCTGCTCTGGTACAGCGATTACATATGACTACCAAACAATCTTTATATACTAGCTCTGCCAAGACAAAATCCCCTACTGGTGTAGCTACCTCAAATGGTTCTATAGGTTCAGATTTTATCCCAATTTTACTAGCAACAAAAGGGGAAATATATGATAATGTGGAACCGGGGTCTATCAATGCATATACATCTCGGGAGAAAATCGATAATGTACCTGTGACCACATTTGGCGACGCTTCCTGATCCTGTCTGCTGGCTAAAGCATATAAGCGGTTGGAAGGACCGCCAGAACTAGAAGCCCCTCCATGGCCTCTGCCACGGCCTGCTGGTGTCGGAATACCTTGCCCCATAGGGCGCATAGCAACTGAAGAAGAAGAAGAACCCGCAACTGATCCCGTAGGCTGAGCTGGCCCACCTGCCCCACCCCCAAATCGACATTCCCTCATAGTATGGCCCTGACGGCCGCAAGAAAAGCAAGCACCAGTAATGAGACGGCATTCCCCTGGATGGCGTCTGCCACATCGAGGACATGGGGGTACAGGTGGTCTCATCTGGCCCGAATTCCTGTGCGTCTGGAACCCTGAAGTCATGGAGCTTTGACCAGCTCCCGAATACCCCGTGCTATCAAACCTTCTACCAGTAAATCGTGAAGGTGCACTCCGTGCCGGCTGGGAAGGATATCGACTATACTGCTGTTGGGGCTGCCCGCCCCGAAAGTCACCAGAATGATACCCAGCTGATCTAGCTCTCTTATGTTGACCCCTGTCCTGCTCCCTATCAAATCGACGCCCTCTCTGTCGACCCTCAACTCCCTGGGCATATGCCTGCACTCGAGCGATATTTATACCGGGCTGAGATGCCATTGCCATGCAGCTATCAATCAAATAATTATCCAAGCCCATTACATAACGATGCACCCTATCTGTCATGTCAGCTACCATAGCGGGCGCGTACCTAGCCAGCGAATCAAACTCGATGCTATAGTCCCGAACACTTCTACCATTCTGCCTCAGGTGTATAAATCTGTCAACTCTGGCTCGCCTCATCTCTGGAGGCAGAAAATGACCCAGAAAAGCCTCTACGAACTCGTCCCATACTGCTGGTGGAGCATCCTCACCCCTGGACAACTCCCAGGACTCATACCAATTAACTGCCACATCCCGCAACTGATAGGAAGCCAATTCGACCGACTCAGTCTTGGAAGATATAGTCACCCGCAACGTACGCAGCATCTGTCGAATAAACTCCTGTGGATCCTCTGCGGGCTTTGACCCATAGAACTCTGGGGGTTTACAAGTCAGAAAATCGCGAACCCTCAAACTGTCGCGTCTATCCGCATCATCACCTCCTAACCCACGTCTGCGAGCCTGTCCCGATACCAACCCAGTCAATAACTGTACTGCTTCACGCATAGCCCTATCCTCTGCCCCTGGCTGGGGAGCTGGAGGCTCGGTTGCTGGAGCCGCAGGAGCTGGTGGTAAGTCTGTCTCCTGACCTGCAGCTGCTGCTGCCCTAGGCTCCTCTGATAGTGATGGTGTAGCGGAGCTCGCTGACTGAATTCTAATCCCAGGCACATATTGGGAATAAGCTCTAGTGACTCTCCGGGTCCCACTGGTCTCCCCAACTACCGCTTTGCCCTTCTGGGCGGCTGTCGCCTTCTTTGGAGGTATCGCTGAAAACATAGCAATCTGTTAGGGAAACATTTATCCTGATAATACAGCTCTATCGCACGATCTAGAATGAGAAGAAAAGATGACATCCTAAATGTCCTGTAGCTTCCTGTTTATAAACGTGGTGCACAACACATCGATAAACAAGACTCTACTAGACACAGTCTGTGGACACTCCGAGGATTTAACCGCTCTGATACCACTTTTGTCACGACCCAACCCCGTAGGCCGTGACTTGTGCCCGAATTGGACACTCATATTTATCTGTTAACTCTAATAATTTATAATTAGCATGTCATGATCTCATTTGTATGTAAGAAGATAGTGAGTTATTTAGATTTGTCAAGTTCTGTATGCCTTAGTCATCCATCTCCCGAGGAGTTGCACTTATCAAACAACAACATTTATATATATTCCTAAGCAAGCCGACAAGGCTGCCACGATATACAAAATACCAAATATACACACATATGCAAGCCGACAAGGCTGCCATTACGACTGGGTACGCCCCAAACTTAAGTCAAAACATAAAACGCATCAACAACTATAAACAGACCCACACCGATGTCCACAGACTTCTAAGAGTAACGACCGTATTATGTGGCGGGACAGGACCCCGCCGTACCCAAATAAACACATACGGACACAACATAAGGAGGTTATACCACAAGCTAGCTCCGGAACAAAGGAGCAGTCCAAAATAGCTGAAAGATGATCTAAGCTGGCGGATCTCCAAAGCGAGCGTCTGTACCTGCGGGCATGAACGCAGCCCCCCCGAAGGAAGGGGGTCAGTACGGAATATGTACTGAATATGTAAATCTTGAAACATAGTATAGACTTATATTGAGACACGGTACATAGGATGCATTGCAACAACAGAATTTCATAAAACTTGCCTTTGAACATATTTCATCTGTATCATTCTCATATCATTGCTATTATAGAGTTTTGTAGTCAAAGCTGCATAATCATTCTGTATAAAACATACATGACGTGTCCCGGCCCTTTTTATGAGGGACTCGGTAATTTAAAATCATAGCATCATAACATAAACATAGACGTGTCCCGGCCCTTTCCTGAGGGACTCGGTAATAAGGAATATGCCCTCCTGGCAACCATCATCTCCATATCATCATATCATCATATCATCATATCATCACATCATCATATCATCATCATATATATATACATAACGTGTCCCGGCCCTCTAGTGAGGGACTCGGTGATTAATATAATAAATGTGCGCACGAAAACGTACCCTGGCCCGGGACTCAGTGAAGGATATAGCGGTAAGCACGAGCAGAATAATAAGCAACCACATATATGAAAATCATCTTTTTAGACTCAAGGGATAAGCAACTAACCCGCTCTAAGTGTCAAAATAATGTTCACCTTCAGTTCATTTCAAGTCTCATAACAAACTATTACAAGAAACGTTTTAGACTTCATGTACATATGTCACTTTAATATGGTATAGCTTTTGGAAGTCAAGTATGTCTTTAGTTGTGCAATTCTTTAAGTATAGGAACTTTCATGCATCGTTCATTAGTCACTCATACTGTAGGTACATGACAATAACATTAGTGAAATATAGATTCATAAGCCATTCATGAAATTAGAGAATATAATTTACCCTAAAATTCATATTGTTTCATTCTTACGTCTAGGACATGCCAAAAGAAAGAAGGAATAGGCTTTACATACCTTTTGCGTTTAGTTGTATTCTAACTTGTACTTGCTGCCCAACAATACTTATCCTATATCAAGATGTGAAGAACTACAATTAGTCTACAAGGGCATTCAACACGTATTGTGACATTCACAACTCCTTTCTAACAATTAAACGACGTTTCGTTCGCATTTAACCCAACTAGCGTTACAAGCTAACATGGCTAGTCGTTCTTTCATATATTGATCAAAACTTGTTTAAGCATGACTTAGGGAACTTGGGCAGTCCCTACACCACCCAAAACAGTCTCATACACACGGCAACCCAACACACACATCATTTCCATTCTTACTTAGCAATTTTCCAGTTTTAACTTGCAACAACACAACACTTTTCATGACTTTACTTTCATGAAATCTTGGAACTGTTTTAGCATCATCTTCACTCTTACAACAGCCCACAATCAGTTCAGTTTTAACTTGAATCATGGCATTTTACATTCACTACACGTTTGCAACAAAAACCAACATTCAACACACACAATTTCACTTCTAATCCCTAAAACTGTCCACGGTTTTTGGACTGCCCTTACCCCTCAACATAATTCGTTTCTTGAACACCTTAATTTACATATTCAACATGCATACAATACACTACAATGTCCACAACAACAACAATCAAATTATAGCCCAAAACAGTCCATGAATTCGTCCAAAACAGCCCCCTACCCGGTTTCATCACAACTACTCCAACTTCATGATTTTCATTCGTTTATCCAACTACAATGCATTCAATTCATTTCCAATACATGTTCAACAAGATTAAGCATGACTTCATCAGAATCTTCAACACATGATTCATTTTAAATTCGAGCAAAAACAGTCCAATAGCCAACATTCAACATCACAACCAAACTCCCACAATCTTTGTTCATTTACATATGTTGATACATATTCAATTCACTAACAATACATGCACAATGAAATCAGTCATAAACTCACCTCACACACGGCTCACTCTCTACTTCAACTACAACCACAATCCAACAACAACATGCATGAACTATACATTCAAATCATCATGCAACACAAGAAACAACAAACATTCTTACCTTTCAATCTTGTGCTTCACTTGGCCGAATTTTCAACTCTATTGAGTGCTTCACTTTCTTGTTTCTCTTCAACAACTAATACACTTTCTTACACACTAGATGAGGGATAGTTTTGATGGAGAAAAACTGGAATTTCTGGGCACAATATCACCCCACCCTCTCGGCTAGCTCTTGGCCGAGAGCACCTCTCTCTACTCTTTCTATCTCTAAATGTTTCTTGACTTGTGGTGATGAAAATTATGTGGTGAAGGTGTGGAGTGATCAGACTTTGTGTCAATATGTTCCCCTCATTGAGTTGGCCATGTGGATTACACTAAATTGGGTCAAGATTCTTTGACCAAAGCCTTACATGGCACGGCCAAACAAGGCATAAAGTGGACTGATTTTTTTTTTGTCTTTCCAATCCCACTTTTTAATCCAATTATGGTTAGTTTCATCCCAATTTTCCATTACTAGTTTAATGCCACACGAAAGTTGTGGATAAATTGTGACTCGACACGAAACCGGAAGTTAAAATCTCTACTTCATATCTTAAGATAGTCTTGACTTTAACTCGTCGCGCTTATTTTAAAGCGTCCCGACGTATGAAAATACGGGACATAACAACTATTCATGCCTTACATACTCGGTACACTATTCGTACTGACGACCCTTCTTGTGGACGCTGCGTTTCATGCCGCGCAGGTCAGCAGACAGGCGGATTTGATCCTTAGAAGCTCTACCAGCAGTGTTGACAGTGCTCCAGTTATTCCGGAGCCTCACTTCCTTGGTACTATTTTGTGTATATATATTCGGGCATGGCAGTACTCAGCCCTTTCTATGTATAAGTGTACTACGTCTAGAGGCTCGTAGACAGATATGTACAGTCAGTTAAGTATAGTTAGGTATATGGTGTTTTGGCATGCTAATGTTGATGTATAAGTGATAACGAAGTTTATTAGTCTATGTTCAGAATGACGCCGCTAATGTTAATGTTCACAAAAAAAAATGGCTCTGTTTACATGGCTTGCTAAGAGGTAAAGGTAAAACGATAGACAAGGGGTGCTCGGTACAAGTATCGGGTACTCGTCACGGCCCCTAGACGGGTCGTGACATTAAGTTTGTGAAGAATGAAAGGAATTCAGCTTCTATTTGTACTGGATCAGTTAGCTTGTTTCCATTTGCATCACAGATGGACGTAATGGCATTTATACTTGCTCTAATCTTACACTGAGCATGAAAGTACCCTGTATTTGCATCCCCACACGTAATCCAGTTGGCTATGGACTTTTGCCTCAATGCTTGTTCCCAGATATTGCTCCAATTTCAAATTTCTGCAAGCAAACTTTTCTCTTGCTCAATCAACAGCTGATCAAGTGGGCGGTTAATGAGAGTCCCTTGGGTTATATCAAGGTTCTGTCTAGCAGTCTACAGTCTCTTCTCATATGAGGCCAAATAAGCATTCAGCCCTTTTAAGCTCCCCTTCAAGCATTGTAACTTTGATATATTTTGATATGTAAGTGTTCTGATTGTTGTTGTGGATATTGAGGTTGACGTCAGATTGGATGGGAAGTTGAAGGGTTGTTGATCTTACAAGGGAAATGTTGTCCACAATTCGTTAAGCTCTTTTATATTTAAAAATGGTTAGTAAACAAGGTAGATAGTCTAATTAAGGCCTATGTTATCTTGATTGTAGACTTACGAGTTCGAGAAGTAGAAGTTGGACGAATTGATATACTTCAAGGTATGTTAAGGTTATGCTTTCTTTCTTTTGGCATGATCTTATGCTGTGAACCAACAAGTGAGTAGACGAGCTTCCATATTACTCTACTCATAGAATCACTAGGAGTACTTCAGTTTTTGATGTTCCTACACCCCACATGATTGTTCCTTCTATTCATGGGTCTTGAGATTTCTTATGTTGACGATATTAGCTCAAAGGTTGTCCATCGGAGGTAATATTGCCTTACGTCAGTCCGAATGTTCTATGTACACATTTCAGTTATGCATTGCATTCATATACATATGCATATTGACCCATGACCAGAAGGAGTTATATACGCGCGTATTATATGTATATGGGGTATGGGGGCAAAGGGATCGGCGTTATATACGCATTACCACCAGATCAGCTGGTGCACCTTGATGATGATATATGGATCGGGCCGTACGTTCCTTGGCGTTATTATTATATGATATATGGATCGGGTCGTACGTTTCTTGGCACTATTATATGGGATATGGATCGGGCTAAACAATCCCCAGCACTATGATAATGCCCACAGAGGCGTTGTCAGTTATACAGATTTATACAGATACAAACAGATACTAGTTCATAAGATTACATACAGATAATCATTTCAGCTTATAAGTTTAGATTTTATTCATGATTCTTATATATACATGTTGTTCTTATGCCTTACATACTCAGTACATTATCCATACTGACTCCCCATTTCTCGAGGGGTTGCGTTCATGCCCGCAGGTTCAGGTTGACCAACCGGTGGTCTAGCTCAGTAGGACCTCTATATCCGACGGTTGTCAGTACACTCTATTTTATCTGGAGCTGCAGTCAGTTTTGGTATTCCCCTTTTGAGATATATATGCATATGGGTATGACGGGGCCCTGTCCCGTCCTTTCTACAACTTTATTCTAGTAGAGGTCTATAGACAGTTGTATGTATTAGTCAGATGATGTAGCCTTGTCAGGTTCTGTTCTTTCGTATACAGTATATGTAGTAACCGAGCGTTTTGGCACTGTTCTTTCAGCATGTTTATGTATATACAGATTGTATAGAGTTTATGATGTCACCCCTAATTATGAGGCAGTATGAGATCAGTTTAAGTCATTTATGGGCCCTTGATGTTTAGTAAGGTTGAGATATATGTATAGGGGTGTTTTGTCGCTAGAGGTCAGACACTCGTGTCACGACTCATCGATTTAGGTCATGACAGAAGTGGTATCAGAGTACTTTCGTCTTAGGGTTGTCTAGAGACCATGTCTAGTATAGTCCTATTTATGGGTATTTTGTGCACCACACTTATAAAGAGGAGGCTATAGGACATTTAGGATGATGTCATTCTTTCACTCCTAGTTCGTGCGATAGAGCCATGTGTTAAGAGTTCGCCTTTTAATGATTTGTTCTGATTTTAGCGATGCCTCGCAAGAGAGTGTCTGGTGAGGCCACAAGTCATACCTAGTGGGCAATTAGGACTCAATATGAGATTCAGAGTGAGAGCCCATCTCAGACTTCACATACCCCACCTCCAGCACCTGCCCCAGTTCCTCAGCCAGCTGCACCGGGCCAGGATGTGCGGGATGTTGTACAGTTATTAACCAGATTGGTAGCCGCCTAGGATCAGCGGCAGGGGGTTGGTGTTGATCGGGCAGATAGGGCTGGTCGTTCGAGAGTTAAGACTTTCCTCGGATTAGACCCTCCAGAGTTTTCAATGATAAAGCAAAATATGGACCCCCAGGACTTCATTTACGGTATACAGAGGACCTTGAGGGTTATGCACGCGGATGAGGTTGAGTCTGTGGAGTTTGCTTAGTATTGACTTCGTGATATTGCGGTATAGTGGTATCAGACTTGGGAGCTATCTAGGGGAGAGAAGGCCCCTCCAGCTGTTTGGTGAGAGTTTTCCGATGCTTTTATTCGCCATTATTTACCTCCAGAAGTCCGACGAGCCCGAGCAGATAGGTTTATGCGTATTGAACAGGGCAGTATGAGTGTCAAGGAGTATTGTGTCTATTTTGATTCTATGGCTAGCTATGCTCCAGCCATGGTGGCTGAGATGAAGGATAGAGTTCATCATTTTGGGGATATTCTAGGGCCACATTTGATAGATGCTTTTACGACTGCCGCATTACAGCTGGGCATGGATATCTCCCATATACAGGCATATGCAAAGAATTTGGAGGACCGCAAGCGTCAGCGGAGGACCGAGCATGACTGTGACCATAACCGGGGCTTTGGAAAGAGGGTCAGGTCTTTAGATATCGGGGTGAGTCCAGGGGAGGACAGAGACAGTAGTATCCCTGATATCCATTCCATTTTGCAGGGAGTGCACCTCTGCGGTTTTTGGGTTCGAGATTCGATCGGTCTTCTTATTCCAGAGCGGGTCAGAGTTCTAGTGCTTCGAGTCCTCAGCATAGACCGGAGTCAGTCAAGATGAGACCCACTTTGGTGCGGGGTGCCCAGTGTTGCAAGTTATACGCAGGTCAGTGTCGGCTGGGATTAGATGTTTGTGATGCTTATGGCCAGCCAGGTCATAGGATACGACAGTGTCCGATGAGAGGGAGTGGGGGTATGGTTCAACCTACAGATTCTATGGCTGGTTCTTCTTCTACAGTACGTCCTTCAGGGCAAGCTTTCCAGACACCAGCAGAACAAGGTAGATGGAGGAGTGGAGCATCCAACTCTAGCGGTCCTCAGCACCGCGTGTATACACTAGCCGGTAGGTAGGATCGTGTGTCGTCTCCTGATGTCGTTACAGGTATATTACTAGTCTCCTCTTATGATGTGTATGCACTGATTGACCCAGGTTCTACCTTATCATATGTTACTCCATTTGTTGCTAGCAAGTTTGGGATAGAGCTGAATCGATTAAACCATTTGAGTGTCTGCTCTAGTTAGGGATCTGATTATAGCTAGGCAAGTGTACCGAGGCTATGTAGTGAAAGTTTGTAATCACCATACCTTAGCAGATTTGATTGAGTTAGACATGATTGATTTCGATGTGATCATGGGTATGGATTGGTTGGCTTCCTGTTACGCTAATGTTGATTGCAGAATGAAGGTAGTTCGATTCCAATTTCCGGGCGAGCCAGTCCTTGAGTGGAAGGGCAAGGATGCTTCGTCGAGAGGTAGGTTTATTTCTTACCTTAAGGCAAGGAAGATGATTAGAAAGTGGTACATTTATCACCTAGTTTGGGTTCATGACGTACAAGCAGAGTAACTAACCCTTCAATCTGTCCCTGTGGTTAATGAATTCCTAGAGGTGTTTCCAGATAAGCTTCCAGGCATTTCGCCAGAGCGAGAGATTGATTTTACTATCGATCTATTTCCAGATACTCAGCCAATATCTATTCCTCCTTATAGGATGGCACCTGCGGAGTTGAAAGAATTAAAGGATCAGTTGAGGGATTTACTTGAGAAGGGTTTTATCAGGCCCAATACATCACCGTGGGGATGGATCCTTACGAATGTGTATTTACTATAGGCTATTGAATAAAGTGACTATAAAGAATGAGTATCCGCTTCCGAGAATTGATGACCTGTTTGATCAGCTATGAGGCGCCAAATATTTCTCGAAAGTAGACTTGAGATCGAGGTATCATCAGGTTAGGGTGAAGGAGGAAGACATTCCGAAGACGATATTTAGAACCAGATATGGGCACTATATGTTCCGTGTCATGTCATTCGGATTAACTAATGCTCCAGCTGTGTTCATGGACTTGATGAATTGCGTATTCAGGCCTTTCCTAGAGTTGTTCGTGATTGTGTTTATAGATGATATTCTGGTCTATTCGCCGTCAGAGGCGGATAACGCATAATATTTAGGAGCAGTGCTTAGAATTCTTCGAGATAGGGAGTTGTATGCTAAGTTCTCCAAATGTGAGTTCTGGTTGAACTCTGTGGCTTTTCTTGGCCACATTATTTTAGATGAAGGCATTAGAGTGGATACTCAAAAGATTGAAACTGTGAAGAATTGGCCAAGGCCCATGACACCAACGGAAATACGTAGTTTCTTGGGTCTGGCTGGTTATTACAGAAGGTTCGTAGAAGGATTTTCTTCTCAGTCAGACCCATTGAACAAGTTGACTCTGAATTTAGCCAAGTTCCAGTGGACAGATGCATGTGAGCGGAGTTTTCAGATATTGAAAGACAAGTTGAACTCAGCACCCGTCTTGACTCTTCCAGAAGGAACAGATGGCTATGTGATATATTGTGATGCTTCGGGTATTGGTTTAGGATGTGTATTGATGCAGCACGGTAAGATTGTTGCCTATGCGTTTAGACAGCTGAAGAAGCACGAGAAGAATTATCCAAGTCATGATCTTGAGTTACCTGCGGTGATTCATGCCTTGAAAATGTGGAGGCACTATCTATACAGCGCTCATGTTGATATCTATACTGATCATAAGAGTCTCTAGCACATCTTTAAGTAGAAGGACTTGAACTTACGTCAAAGGTGGTGGCTAGAGTTGCTAAAGGATTATGATGTTAATATTCTGTACCACCCTGGAAAAGCTAATGTCATAGCCGATGCTCTTAGTCGTAAATCCATGGGCAACCTGGCATATGTGCAGCTAGAGAAAAAAGAGATAGTCCGTGAAGTTCGCTAATTAGCTAGCCTGGGAGTCCAATTGATAGATTCAGGTGATGCAGGAGTTACAGTTTAGAACACAGTGATGCCGTCTTTGGTTGCGGAGATAAAGGAGCGTCAGTATGAAGACGATGTTCTAGTTCACTACCGATATACAACATCTCAGAAAGAAAAGACACCCTTTGTCATTACAGGAGATGGAGTACTCTGATATAGAGGTAGACTGTGCGTCCCTAATGTTGCAGGGCTCCGTCAGCATGTTATGGAAGAAGCTCATTATTCTCGCTATTCTATTCATCCAGGCACAACAAAGATGTACCATGATCTCAAGAAAGTTTATTGGTGGGATGGTATGAAAAGAGATATAGCAGAATTTATTGCTCAATGTCCGAATTATCAGCAAGTTAAGATAGAGCACCAGAAGCCCGGAGGTATATTGCAAGCCATGGAAATCCCGACATGGAAATGGGAGGTAGTTAATATGGATTTCATTACAGGGTTGCCCCGTACTCAGCGGAAGTATGATTCCATATGGGTCATAGTTGATAGGCTAACAAAATTAGCTCATTTCTTACCCGTCAGAACTACTTACTCAGCAGAAGATTACGCGAAGTTTTATCTTAAGGAGATTGTATGACTTCATGGTGTCCCTATAGACATTATTTCAGATAGAGGTGCACAGTTCACGACTAATATTTGGAGATCTTTCCAGGATGGATTGGGGACTCAGGAGAGTCTTAGTACTGCATTTCACTCGCAGATAGATGGACAGGCAGAACGTACTATACAGACCCTTGAGGATATGCTTAGAGCTTGTATACTTGATTTTCAAGGAAGCTGGGATGACCAGTTTCCTCTTATTGAGTTTGCATGTAATAACGGTTACTATTCTAGCTTTTAGATGGTCCTTATGAAGCTTTGTACGAGCAGAAATGTAGATCACCTATATGATGGTTAGATGTCGAAGAAAATTAACTAGTCGGCCCAAATTTGATACAACAAACAGTTGACAAGGTGAAAGTCATCCAAGAGAGGTTACTAATGGCCCAGAGTCGACAGAAATCTTATGTAGATAGCTGACGGCGCAAGTTAGAGCTTGAGGTAGACGATTAGGTTTTCCTGAAAGTTTCGCCTATGAAAGGAGTGATGAGTTTTGGTAAGAAGGGTAAGTTGAGCCCACGATATATTGGGCCATATAAGATCATTCGTACCATGGGTAAGGTGGCATATGAGCTAGAATTGCCTTCTGAGTTGGGGTCTGTACATCCGGGAATTCATGTGTCTATGCTTCGTAAACGCAATGGAGATCCTTCAAGAGTTGTACCGGTAGAGGATATCCAGGTGACCGAGCAGTTATCATACGAAGAGGTTCCAGTGGCTATATTGGCCAAATAAGTTGGTCGATTGAGAACCGAGGATTTAGCTTCCGTTAAAGTTTTGTGAAAGAATAATAATGTTGAGGAAGTGACTTGGGAAGCAGAAGAGGCAATGAAGATTAAGCACCCGTATTTGTTTCCGACATTTCAGGAGGTTCAGTGGGAGGCATCATCTCCCCCAAGTATTATTTCATTTTCAGTTATCGTGATTGGTCGTGTGAGGCCACGGTATTGTATGTTGTAGTATGTGGACCTATGTGGCATTATTTTGGGTCACTGTGTGCAGGTTGGGTTGGTACAATTATAGGGGAAACTCTGCCAAAATTCCTATAGCTCATGATTTGTTTAAACATTGGAGGATGAATGTTCCTAAGGGGGGGGGGGGGGGCGGAGAATGTTACGCCTTTCATTTTCCTCGTAGGAGAACTTATGGTTTCCTAGTGGGGTATGCCTTTGGAATAGAGACCTGAGCCCTAGTTTTGGATATAGAAAGTGTCTTACCCCGTGTACAAAGGTACCAACAAGTATTCCTGGCAATTTACAGGATTAGAAGTTGAACGAATCGAATCGACGCAACCTGAACTGATTTAGGAAAATCTGCAGACACCAGTCATCCTCGACTGGCCGTCGACACGTCGACGGACCGTCGTTGTACGACATCATTGTGTTTCTGCATCCTTGAATCTGCAGGTGCAGGATGACGGAGCAAGTCGACGAGTTGTCGACCCGCTCGTCGAACCGCACCGCTGAAACTTTTAGTTCAAAGTATAAATATACGACCCCACGACTTTATTTCTCATTTTCTCTCTTCCAATAAGAGAAAACCTTAGTATGTTTACTCCCAATATTTTCTATCATAATAGTGAAGATTTGGTAAGATCCAAGCCCCGTAAAACCCGAGCTTGTTGAGAAGAAGGTTTCTCCTTGGGTTTCATAAAAGTTGTGAGGCTTGGAAAGTTGAAGTCGAAGCTAATCCTTGGAATCTTAGATCCTTGGTTTCTACCTTTGTACTGAAGTTAATTACTAAGAGATTTAGTGGTTTTAAGTAAAGAGAAGGTAGTTATGAAAGTGGTAAGCTCTTGAAGGGTAAAATAGTGATTATGGGGTTATTTTAACAAAATGATTGGGAATGGATTGGAGTATATTTTGATATGTAACTGTTGTTGTTGTTGTTGTCGATATTGAGGTTGATGTCGGATTGAATGGGAAGTTGAAGGGTTGTTGAGCTTACAAGGGAAATGTTGTCCACAATTCGTTAAGCTCTTTTGTACTTAAAAATGGTTAGTAAACAAGGTAAATAGTCTAATTAAGGCCTATGTTATCTTGATTGTAAACCTTTGAGTTCGAGGAGCAGAAGTTGGACGATTGGATATACTTCAAGGTATGTTAAGATTATCCTTTCTTTCTTTTGGCATGATCTTATGATATGAACCAATAAGTGAGTAGACGAGCTTCCATATTACTCTACTCTCAGAAGCACTAGGAGTACTTTAGTCTTTGATGTTCCTATACCCCATATGATTGCTCCTTTTTGTCACACCCCGACATTTCGAGGGTGTGATGGGCACCCGACCCTTACTTAGGGCCGAGCGAACCCTCAGACTCCTGCTACACAGAAAATCACATCGAACCTTCTAAATCGGATAAGGTAAAATGCATAGTAATTTTTTTTTGAAATATTCTTTCAAATCAAACAAATACATATAATCATACAGAATCCAATACATAACTCAGACCTACATATCGGCTGATGGAGCCGCTTACATACAAACAACCAATACTCACAACACTGTCTGCAAAGTCTCTAACATAATCCAGAACCATAACATACGGACTCTGACTCGGCAGCACTCCAGAAGCAAATGGAGTTTGCTAACCCCGCTGGATCATCTTCTGTAATAGCTTTAGCTCATCTGGGAGTACCTGCGAGGCATGAAACGCAGCCCCCGAAGAACAGGGGGTCAGTACGAAAATGTACCGAGTATGTAAAGCGAAATTATCACAAGTATAATCATAGCCCGGACCAGAAGCACAGAAATATATACAGAAGTATAACAGGCATAACCGAATCTAAATCCAAGACAGACATACCGAGTTCAACTGACAGAATCATCGCACAGAGCTGGGGCACAGATGTAACTGATACCATCATAATCAGAGACAGAGGTACAGAATGGAACAGACTGAGTCGTGGTCCGGATCAGATTACCAGAAGTACAACATACAGAAACGTAATTTAGCCGGACAGACAGAAGGGTAGCGGACAGAACCATAATCTTATCAGACAGACCAAAATGTACGAATAGAATCATTATTGTATCGGGCAGATCGAGGCGTAACGGACAGAATCAAAATCCAGACGGACAGACAAAATCATACTCCAGACGGGCAGATAGAATCATATTTCAGACGAACAGGCAGAATCAGATTCCCGACGGATAGACAGAATCACATTTCAGATGGACAGACAGAATCAGATTCCAGGCGGATAGACAGAATCATAATCCAGAGTTATATAGAGTCATATGCCATATCAGAACGCCGTAGCGTATCGGATCAGATGTTGCCACCTGTGAATAATATGATGTTTACAAAGAGTGTGCCACCTCGAGCTCAGCCCAGTACAGTGGTCACACCATACACAAACATATCGTATCAAATCATATCAGATCATATCAGAATACGCGTCTACAAGGGGTATGCCACCTCGAGCTCGGCCCAGTACAGTGGTCATCCCATGCAGAAACTGCCCGTTTTTCCCGCTCGAGCTCTGCCCAGTACACGGGTCACGGACCAGTCTCGGGAGCTCGAGCTCCGCCCAGTACACTCCCAACGCGTCTGCCTGGTATCAAATCACACAGCGCAGATACTATCCGCTTTGGGGATCGAGCTCAGCCCAGACCACCCCTCACGGTTTTATTTCAGAACACCATAGGCAATATAGGGAAATAGCGAACGACAGCATAGCTTGGTCCGGCTTAGTGAATAGACATGGTAAGGCTTGCACGAACGGAATAGTGAGAGACCAGACACCCATAAACACAGACTCGATAGATACAAACACTTATTGCCATTTGAGGATTATAGACGTATTTCGGAACGATCAGAATTGATACGTGATATTTACGGATACGTTTACCACAGAATCGTTACGAACGTTTCAAAACAGATTTCAATCGACGGATCAGTTCAAGGAATCGGACAGTAGTCATAAGGCACATACATAACTTTTTGGATGGCACGATGGAATGTATCAACACACAACGTCTGGAGTCATTTTATATGTCCAAGCATTTTATAAGGCTTGTGAGAGTGATTCAACATACTATCAGAATATTCGTAACAGATTACTCGATCAAGATGTTCATATCCGAATACTCATATCAAAATAGCTCTAACGGAGTGCCAGTATCGGAACACCTATACTCGGATACTCGTATCAATAGGAGGGCATACGGTCGGATTGTCATGATTCGTGCGATCAATAACCGGCCCAGGGACCTATGAGCGATATCAAATTAATGGGCACGAGCGGAGTCATGAACGACTAATGCAACTTACGGATCGGAATAGCTATAGGGCCCAATATAGTCATGTGCCGGCCCGTTAATCCAACTAGTCTGAACAAGTAGTCAACACGGGGTTTATTTCACAAAAGTTCTTCCAAAATTATGTTTATAGTTCAAAATGTAAGTTAGAATGTCGAAGTACTTTTGTAAGCTTGATAAAATCATAAGTTGACCCAATAGTCAAAATAATTCGGATAATTAATCAAACAGGGTTCATTTCATAAAAATATTTCCAAAATGGCCGTTGTAGTTCAAAATATGGTTTAAGATATCGTGGCGACCAAAACATTATTTTATGATAGTCAAATTCATAAACGAAAGTCCTTTACCGGCGTTATGCCGAGGTGAACCTTATAGGGCAAACAAAAGGGTTTCGGACTTAGCGGGCCCACCTCGGGTCAAGTCGAGGTGGCGGACATGATTTACGGACATTTGAGGTCTATGGAGTCATACATAAGGGTTTCGAAGCGATCCGACTATGTTTGCACAAGTTTCGGACGTTTGGTTACTTTCTAGCCAAAATAGGGTCCTTAAGCTTCAATTGAATTGAATGAATAGTAGCCATTTTCTAATTCGGATTTCGAGGAGCAGAATTTGCTCCCGGGGTTCCGATATCGACCTAGCATGCTAAGACATGCCAAAAGAAGAAGTGGGGAGCCTTACATACCTTTCTTACTTCGTACGCTCGATCAAACTCGATTCCCGTTTAGTCCAAAATCTGTAATTGGTCATTGTTACCAATTAGAATTTTTCAAGGCTTAAGAATGCACTTAACTTCATTTTGTCTACCGAAATTTCGGCAGCATCTCCCCTATAAATATAGCACCCCCGAGAATCATCTCGGCTCAAATAGTAGTAACAACAACCCAACAACATCAACAATGTCCACAATCACCACAATATAAGGCAACTACTTCTACTTTCCGACACAATGCAATAACGTTCATTCCGACTTCACATTTCCAAACTAATCTCAAATTTTCATATTCATCATTAATCAAGGTCATCACCATATAGTTTAAAAGCATTTCATATCGTTTTCACAAAATATTCACACGATATACAAAATATACAATTTTCCACCAAAACCATATTTCATTCAAAACTCCTAATCTTTGGCATACATATACATAACATGTTTCCATCTACCAAATCCACCAATGATCATCATAATTGTATCCTTACAACTCCATTTTCATAATGTCATAAAATCATCATAAAACGACATAAACTTCTACTTCCCATTTCAATGCAAACTTATATCATTTCATCTTCATTTACATTGCAAGCATCACATTAACACAATTAACATATTAAACAAAGTGATTCATTTCCATTCCAATTTCAACATCACACGGCCACACTCCATTTTTCCCAACTTCCATCAAATTCATTCAACTTTCATTCTCAATATACATTCCATCCTACACACAACTAGAATGCAACATAAAATTCAACTAATCACACCTATACAATAACACACACACACGGCCACATTCTATATTCCGTACCCACTTTGCAAACATCCATTTTTCCACACTTTCTACTCATTTCCATATACTACAACACAAACAAACCTTTATAACATAATAATATGGAATGAATTCTTACCTTTTCTCTTCAACTTCTTCACTCAAATATGTTGTCCCATTGAAGAAACTAGTGCCCTTTCTTCCCAAATAATTGCACCATGTTGTAGAGGGACCTTGAATTAGTGCAAATACCACAAGAAAAATATTTTGGAAGCAAGATTTCAAGGGGGTGAAAGTGAGAGCAAGGGGCCGAATGCCCCTTCTCTCTTGCTCTCCTTGTTTTATTTCCTCTCTTTGGCTTGTTTCTTGAACTTTCTAATGGATAGTGACCCTTATATAATTTTTGCACATGGAAAATTATTAAAATCATGGGTTGGGCCATAGCTTTGGCCGGCCACCCCATTTCTTTTGGGCCTAATTTTATCCCTTATTTTGTGAGCCCAATTCCAAAGAAATCTTATTTTTTTTTATAATTCCCGAAACTAATTTCCGAAGTTCCAATTTTTCCCTTGGCCTTCCTCCGTATTCCCACACCAATATTTTTCATGAACAACACTCACCTATGTGAATTCCTATCAACATATGGCCTCATTCCTTGCAAATCAAAATCATTTCGAATTTTCCCGAACATGCGAAAGTACGGGATATAACATCCTCCCCCCCTTTAAAACATTCGTCCTCGAATGTTAAATTAGCCTTACCGGCCTTACAAACGTCTCAGGGGAGGTCCAACACTCCACATCTTTCACTTCTTGTCACACTCCTCGGTTCCTTACAACGTTATCACAATCCTACGTCATATCAAACAGATTCATAACTAGGGTCGGACACATAGGAGCATACCGGCCAAATTCATAGTCGGACTCAAATGTACGGGACTGTAGCAGACAGGTTCGTAGTCAAAGTCAGACGTATGGGAGTATGTCGGACAGATCCGTGATCAGAGTCAGACGTACGAAAATTTATCAGACTGGTTCGCAACCAGAGTCAATCGTGCAGAAGCATATCAGATAGGAACGTAGTAAGATTCAAAGGTACAGAGGCATAATAAACAGAGCCTCATCGAAATCAGAGGCGCGGAAATACGACAGACAGAGTTTTGATTAGAATCAGACCACTTCTACTGAGGCTTCCGTGGTTTACGAAAATTTCCTTGTTGACACTTCATTACTCACCTTGATCATCATACCACGAATTATTTCATCAAAACCTGTTCACTCATTCGTAACTCGTTTGTCAAATTGTCCCACAAATAGTTTTATGTGTCGTTTGTTGGCTCTCTCAAAGATCCTGCCTATTCACATTTTTTTGTCCTTCATCTTTCCTGATACCCATACTCATTTTGCCTTCCAGACATCGTCACACACTAGACTAACTTGTAATGTAATCAAGGTTTGTCAATTCCCGTACAACATTCCTTATCGTAGTCGCGATTCCTTTGGTCTCGCTTGTTTAAGTCAATTTTCAGCCCTCACACACTTTTCCCTCGTTTCGTATAATCATACTTCATCCTCTTCCGGAGGTTCGGCTCGGTCATATTTCCTACCTTCCGCTTCCTCCTAATGTTTGACCTTTTTGCTTTTGCTTCACTTACTCTCTTTCCTTCCCAATATCATTATAATGGAACCTTCCAAACTTAATAGATAGGGGGAATGACAACAGCCTACCCTATAACATACGTACCATTTACCTCTGTTATTGTTACTTGGGGCTCGGTACTCTTATTCAATTGGTGCCTCTCGCATTCTAGCACCGGTTGCGGGGACACACGTATTCACTAATGCAATCCCAGATAGGGCATCATGCGCATTCATATGTGCATGCATAATCATTTTCAACTAGACCACACTTTACCCCCAAACATCATTCAAACCTATTCTGTCACGACCCAACCCCGTAGGCCGTGACTAGTGTCCGTGCTGGACACCCAAACGTACCCAATAACCCAAACCAGTAGACTAGCAGATTATATAAATATAAAAGTCAGTCGACGTTACTAGTGTCACAGAGGAACATATATAGCACATGGAAGCCGATAAGGCTATCACAAATCATAGCAACCCAAAACATATACAGAACCCACATGTATGTCTACAGACCTCTACAGAACATAACAGAATCATAAGACGGGACAGGGCCCCGTCGTACCCCTGAATAGCGTACATATATACAACAGCAGCAGACTGTACCAGAGTATAGGCTCTGGACAAAAGAGCGCTCCAGAATAGCAGAATAGGTGTCCTAGGCAGGTGGGTCAGCAAATCTGTAGTCTATACCTGCGCGGCATGAAAACGCAGCCCCCGAAGAAAGGGGGTCAGTACGAAATATGTCTTGAGTATGTAAAGCATGGAACGTAGTAAACAAAGTCATAATCGGAACAGGAGATACATAAAATGAACGGAATATCCAGATTAGCAAAATGCTGATCATAAAGCATAAATAGTACTTACAGGAAACGTATGTCATACCTGGTCCCATTACGGAACAAAATCATAACCGGAACAGAACGTATAGAAATGTGAGTGAGATGTCCAGAGTATCAAATGCATATTTTCAAAACATGAAGAGTGTGTACAGAAACATATGCCATATCATATCCGGCCCCTTCCAGGGGACTCGGCAGACAGAACGTGGTCACCCCCCGACACTGGTGCCACAACACATAAGGATCAGAAAAGGGGAATAACCCCGTAACATAGCATATCATATCAGATGGTCATATCAGATCAGATCATATCATATCAGAATAGTGTACATGGCACAGCATACTCCACAACCCATGTACATGTATACCTGCCCCCTCACATCGAGGCACGGCGAACAATGCAGTGGAAGACGCTTGAGAACATATCCTGGCCCGGGCTCAGTGTGGGAAACGTTGAGGCATCCACGAATGGAGTAGTGAGAAACTAAATGCAATAAAATACCTTATATATTTCCAGAGACTCAATGAGGCATATCAAATGACGAATCAAATCAATAAAATCGGACGGAATCATAATAAGTGAATTTCGAATGTCATAATGGATTACGGAAGCATAATCTTTCTAAGTTCGTTTCCAAGTTCCAAAACAGTTTACAAGACTTAATAGAATATTTAAAACAAGTTTTATTTAGTAGTTACAAGAGTAGTTAAAACATTTCTTAAAAAAAACGCTCGAAGACAAGTCATAACCACTAAAAGGGTAAAATCGGAAATAGTGGACCCACATCGGGACAAACGAAGCGGTGGGCTCAAATTACGTATTTAAAGCTTATAAAGTCACCTACGGAGGTTCTAGGGGCATTCCATAATTTTCTAAACAATTTGCGGAAGTTTGCACAATTCTTTCCATAAAGCATACTTATAGGGTTCAATTCCATTGAATGAAAAAGGGGTATTTTCAAATGCGGATTCCGATCAGCAGAACGCTTTTCGAGGCTCAAATCCGATCCTAGTACACCTAGGGCATGCCAAAAGAAGAATCAGGATAGCTTTACATACCTTGTATGCTCTTTACGCCTTTCCAAATTCAATTCCCGTTTCGCCCAAAATCTGTAATTGGTCACATTTACCAATTCTCAATTTCCAATCTTTAAGTATTCAATCTTTATTCATAATTGCCTACAGAAATTTGGGCAGCATCTCCCCTATACATATAGCATCCCCGAGAATTTAACTCGGCCAAAACAATCAACAACAACCCAACAACAACATCAACAACAACAATAGTCACCATAAACACAATATAACTTAACTAGCTATCTTTCCAACATAATGTCATAACCTTCATTTCAACTTCAATTTCCAAACTAATCTCAATGGTTTCACATTCATCATTAATCTAGATCATCACAATATAATTTGGAAATATTTCATATCATTCCTACGAAATATTCACAAGATATACAAAATATACAAACTTTCCACCAAAACATAATTCACCCAAAACTTCAAATCTTCAACCTACATATTCATAACATATTTCCACCTTCCAATTTCATCAACCATAATCATAATTTACATCTTAACAACTTCATTTCCATAATATCTCAAAATTATTCTAAGGTGACATAATCTTCTACATTCCAACTTCAACCAAAATTCATTCAACTTTCATTTCCAATATAATTTTCACCATAACCACAACTAGAATACAACATAAAATTCAACTCATATCATATATAAAAAACAATATACACACACGGCTACATACATATATACATACCCACTTTGCAAACTTCCATATTTCCATAATTTCTACTCATTTCCACATACCACAACATAAACAAACCTTCATAACATAAGAAAAAAGAATTGATTCTTACCTTTTTCTACAAACTTCTTCACTTGAACAAGTTGTCAACTTGAAGAAATAAGTGCTCCTTCTTCCAAAACAACTACACCAAGTTGTAGAGGACACTTAATTTAGTAGGAATTCAACAAGAAAATAATTTTAGAGGCAAGATTTTGAGGGGTGATTTTTCTATGACCAAACCCGAAATGGCCTTATTTTTGCTCTTCTTTGTGTTTGTTTTTCTCTTCTTTGCTTGATGAATGTTCTTGGTTGAAAATGAAGACTTAGCCCCTTTTTATTATTAATCACATGACTAATTTAAATGGGCTTGGGTCCTTTATTAAGGACCATGGCCGGCAACCTCCTCACTTGGGCCTGAATTTTTCTTTTCATTTTTTTGGGCCAATTCGGTTGGTCCCGAGTTGGGCCTAGCCCACTGACCTTTCGACCTTAAAACGTTCATATCTCCTTGTACCGACGTCACCTTGGAACCCACAACCTATGGATGGAAAGCTAATTCAATTATCTACAACTTCTATTTCTTGGTATATTTCCAAATTCCAAACTTATAATACCGTTTTTGCCCCTCCAAGTCAGGTCATCCGAAAACGTTTTCATAAAAATATTCGTTTGGAGGGCTTCCACTTTGATTTGGACCAAGGGTACTTCATGAGTTGTGTTTAACTTCACATATGTGATTCATATAATTTGTCACATGTCCCAAAAAAAAATCTTGATGTGTGGGCCCCACCTTAACTTACAATTAATCCGACGTTCAAAAATACGGGATGTAACATATTCAAATTCCAAAACTGTAGCGTTCTTTCTGTTTCCTTTCTAATCTAACTGATTACGCGTTGTGAGGCCTTTTTTATGATCTCCAACCATCTCGTATATTCTAGTCTCACTCAGGCCCTTCTAGCTTTCCATTGTTCTCTTACATCAGAATACATAAAATTTTGGCATACTTCCCAGGGGGGTCACCCATCCTGAAATTGCTCCCACCTGAGCACGCTTAACCTCGAAACTGTGGTGAAATCATGTGCCTTTAAGCAGATATAATCGCACCCGCTTTCTCATATGGCCCTTATTACATGATTTGGGGCTAGTCGAGGTCTTACAGATTTCGAAACACTTTTCGTCACATGCCCTTCCTTTTACAATTACCGTTTTGCCCTTTTATAACCCGTATCACCTTTACAATTTCTTATTATTCGAAATCTGTATGCAACAGATACCCACAGTACTTTACAGAACATACGACTATATGTCACATCCCAGCAGCTCAGAACTTCCGGTTTCAGGTAACAGAACGAATATTTCCAGACTTGCCCTACTGGCTTTTCCATATCGTTATTTGCCTCTTACCGTCGTAGGTGAGGCTTACAGAGAGAATCCCATTTTCCTATAACTTGGCTCTATCGCACGATCTGAGACAGAAA